>NW_006800474.1:219350-229238 GCF_000485575.1 Poecilia formosa | reverse complement strand
TAGGTCAAGGGGGTCAGAGATGGTTGATTGGATCGTCAGGCATCCAACCAGGATCATTCATGCCAAGTTTGGTGCCAATTGACCTTTTTATTTGAAAGTTATACCATTTGGTTTGCTTTGGCGAGTACTCCAAGTTCGCCGCTTCCCCACGCACCCTGAACATATACAAAAACTGAATTTTTTTGATAACTTTTAAAGCCCCACGCCTTAACTGCATTTTGACCAAGAATGAAACCGATGGAACAAAATCCCTAGGATGAGTTTGTTAAAGTTCAGAGTGAGTAAAAGTGAAAAATGGCCAAAATGTGCCCTTTGATCCAAAATGGCTGCCTCCCTGTGCATTTTAGGGGGTACCTCTAAGAGACTTTTTGTCATGATTTGAGGGGACCTACTTTCGTACCGAGTTTAAGTTCTCTACGACCTATGGGTTGTTCTATCTCACGTTAGGGGGCGCTGTAAAGCAGTTTGGCCACGCCCACTTGTGATTCCACAAGAATTCAAAAATTTTAGTTGGGGTACATCTTTGGGTACATTTTGGTGAGTTTTTGAATATGTTAAAGGCTCCAAACAACCATTTGACGGAAAAATAATGAGAAGTCCTGCGATTCCATTAGGCCTTCGCAGTGTTTCACTGCTTCGCAGTGAAAGATGTACCCCAACTAAAATAAACCTGCTCTTTAGGGTCAGCACATTGTCACCAATGCCTGATCTAGATTTCTTTTAACCCTAACCCTTAGACTACAGATTTAAATGATATTGTGAAGTACTTTTGAGTACCGTATTTTCTGGACTATAAGGCACACCTAAAAGCCTTAAATTTTCTCAAAAATCAGCAGTGCGCCTTCTGTGTGCACTGAATTCCAAAATCTGTCCCTGACACAGAGACGTAAAGTGTACAGTACATACACTAGCATCGATAAACCAATCAGAGAATTGTTTTCCGAGTTCTGCAGCATACGCCTCCGGTAAAAACCAGATAGGTTTTTAAACGCATCGCTGTCCCTGTTCGTCTGCTACTTTTTCACTGCTACTGTGAAAAAGGAAGTGAAGCAAAGTAATTCGGAGTTTGCCGTCATTCCGGGAGGATTAACAAAAGAACTCCAACGACTGGACATTGGTGTAAATGGGGCGTTCAAAAAAAAGTTGCGAGCGGCGTGGGAGTGATGGATGACAGACTGCGAACACACGTTTACTAAGACGGGGAGGCAGCGCCGGGCGAGTTACGCCACCATGTATGAATGGATTGTGGATCCCTGGGCTAATGTATCTGCTGAACAGCCACCTGGCAACGAGTCTGACTCCAAGAATGATGAGAGGGAACCTGGCATGTTTGATGGCGAAATTGCCCAGCTGTTCAATTCAGACACAGAAGAGGAGGACTTTGATGGATTTGTGGAAGAAGAATAAAAAATAACGTGTATTCTTACATAGTAGAATGAAGTTCAATTTAACTTAATGGTTTGTTTCCGTTACCTTTTTTTGGTTGACTGTATGTTTTAACATGCGTCTTATAATCCGATGCGCCTTATGTATGGGCTAAATACAGAAATGGACGCCATAATTGAGAGTGCGCCTTATAATCTGGTGTGCCTTATAGTCCAGAAAATACGGTACCTACTGTTGGGGCTGAAACAATTCCTCGAATGATTCGAGTACCTCGATTATCGAAATTCCTCGAGGAAAACTAATCTGCCTCAAAGCTTTGAAGCTTGATTATGGACTTATGAAAGACGTGTGTCGCTGAAGCACATCACATCACAGCTGCACCACTTCTGTCTCCAACCACACATTCAGACTTCCCTACAGAAATTGCAGTCAGTACTCCACAAAAGGCCATTGCTATTAGTTTTTCTTTGTCTTCCTGTGTGTTTTCATGATCTTTTAACAATTCTGAAAAAAAATCATGTATCTCAGAATATGGACTATTTTATATCACTCTAATAATGTATTTTACGATCTACTGCGATTAAGCACATTTTCAGTTATCTGACAAATTGTCATTGCTTACTTTTTTCCAACTATAGTTTGAAGTGACATTTAACCGAACAGTCACAAATGAGGAAAATGTATTTTAGTACAGCAATTTATATGCATCATATTTATAATCTATTTATATCTATTGATCTGTAGATCAGAAGTTTTAATTTAAAGAAATTACAGAGATCAAAGGGTCAAAGCTCATTTCAAATCAAGTCTCCAAGTCAAATTCAAAGCGTTATAAAATCGCTTTTAACTTCAAACCTTATGGAGTTAAAAGTAACATGAAGAATAAGATTAAAAAATAAATATAAAATAAATGCTCCTAAAACATAGACAAGCCATATTAGCAACAGTTAAACAAAATTTTGAAATGACAATGTATGATTGTTTTAATAATTGATTTGTGTGTTACTGCTGCGAATAAGTATTTGAACACCTGCCAATCAGCAAAAACTCTGGCCCACTTTTTAGTCCGCCTCTAAAAAGTCCATCTTCAGCCCACTTATTATTCTAAATTAGAAACACCTGTTTGAGGTTGTTAGCTACATAAAGACTCCTGTCCATGGAAAGGGCTACGGGGCAATTGCCAAGCAGCCTGGCGAAAAAAGATCTGTTGGAGCAATTATTGGAAAATGGAAGAAGCTAAATGTGATTGTCAATCTACCTCTGACTGGGCCTCCATGCAAGATCTCACCTCGTGGAGTATCAATGATCCTAAGAAAGGGAAGGAGGTTCTTCCTTAAAATCTCGCAATACATGGCCCTGGTCTTCCTCTCCTTAATATAGTGCAGTCGTCCTGCCCCATCTGCAGAAAAACACCTCCAAAGCATGATGCTTCCACCCCCATGCTTCGCAGTAGGGGTGGTGTTTTTGGGATAGTACTCCTCATTCTTCGTCCTCCAAACACAGCGAGTGGAATTAAGTGGATTTTATGTATGCCACGACACCATGCACACTACAACATACAACATATGTACAATGTGTGGGGTTGGTATAAGAAAAGATCACTATGTTTGAGAGCACAACAGCATTTATTTTTATCCTGATTTTTTTCCTCAACTCTTCTCTGTGGAGGTCTGCCATCTCTCTGATGATGCCAGCCCAGGTGGCTGCTTCCTGCTGAAGGAGATCCACTCTGAAGTTCTGGTGTCACTCATAAACAACGGAACTTCTCTTCATCATCCACCATCATGTCAAACGTGTGTCCCCTTCTTCTGATCCCTGGGGAAGAGTAATCAAATGTCATAGCAGATGTATGTAGATCAAAAACAGACATACCAATGTGGATATGTTATAAACACACAGAGAATTACTTAAATTAAAACATCCATATTACTTTATGTGCAAACATACATGCTTATCATTGACAGACATACACAATTATAACTAACTGGAATAACTATGTGCAAATTAAAAGAACAAACATAAATAATTACTTACCATGTAAGTATTTGACATACACAGATATACAATCACAGAAAATCATACCACCCTTGTTTCGTTCAAGTTTCTTCTTCATTTTAATTTCTGGTACAGCTACTACAATAACAGAAATAGCTCATAACATTAATTATAGACTTGATATCAAAGCATGTTCCATGTCATGTCATTAAATCGTCTCCTCCAAGCTGCCCCAAGAGATTCATAACTGTATCTACGGCAGAGTGATGGATCTCATGAAGCGAGCCTCCGGTCGGGTTTTGCGCTGATTCTGGCCAGTTTTTTTCAGCAGGCATTCAAAGTTTCAGTTTTCATCTCCTGAATGGCCGATCTGTATTAGTTATATTTAAATACCGTAACATTACTGGCACATAGGTAGAGAAGAACCGCAGAGACTGTTTAGCCAATCAGGACACAGAACACAATGCACTGTGGAAAAAAAACTGCACAAAAAGATCCGTGAAGTAGCGAGACCGCGAAAGGTGAACCACGTTATAGCGAGGGATGACTGTAACTCATTTTGTTTTATTTTGATCATGTGGGGGGCTGGTTGACTGATCAAATAAAGAGTAAAACTTTGATCATACCACCTGATTTAATATTTAGAAATGGTCATCAGACTGACAAAAATAGAAATTTATGTGGAAATTATTGTATTTTACAAAAGAGCAAAGAACATTTATACATAAATCTTACCTTTGTTTTTTTCCAAGAGACAGTGATACAATAAATAATTTGTGTTTTTGTACAGTAAAAATTTAAATTACTTGCCTAAAAATATAATTTTGGGGGATTTAGATGGAAAAATAAAAAACAGTGTCACTTAAATTATACAACTAGCTAAAGTTCTTATTTTAAATTGTGTATTTTAAGTGTATTGATTTATTTATTGGGCAATTTATTCAGTTTAGTTAAAGTCAAACTTTATCCCCACAGGGGCACATTGAACATACACAATAATATATACAATATAAAATAAGTAAAACAGAGAGCAGTATGAATTAGCAAGGAGCATATGTGCATTGAGGAAGATAAATTCTTTTATGCAACTGAAGCCCTGTGGAATGGTGCACAGTATGCTTTGGGGTGGGCATGTAAGGTGTGAATGCATATATGTTGGGAGGGGAGATGTTTATGTGTATATATGAATGTACAAATATATTTCTACTTTTGTTTTTGTCAATGTCAGTACTTCATTCTTTATACTCCTAGTATTCTGCGAACATTTAAAAAATAACACAATTCCTGAACAGGAGCACCTAGTTTACATACTTTAGATCAACATTAGATTATTTTTCTTCTTTTGCTCTTTCTTTTGGTTTGTTATTTTGTTTGTGTTTCCTTTTAACTCCTGTAAAGCTCTTTGAATTACCTTGTTGAAGAAAATGTGCTATATAAATAAAAATTACCTTACCTTCACTGTTACTCCTTCAACAGGACATTACAGTTTAAAGAATAATATTTTTGTTTTTTTATTTTTTAGACTTATTCTCTCTCTGTGTACCTTGTGAGGCAACTGACATCACCATTGCTCCTGCAGAGACTGAGGATGAAGGGAATCAGAAGCCCAGACCACTCCAGGGCCCTAAGTAAAAATTTTAATTGTTGCATTAGTTTCATAAGATATACTACGTTTTTTTTTTTTTTTGGTGAAGATGGTTTTTTTAGTGATTGGTTCTCAATCCTGGCCCCCCAGGACCTTCTGTCCTGTTTTTCTAGGTTTTTGCATGCTTGCTAAAGGACCCTTGCTTCATACAGAGAATCTGGACCCTCAGCTATTGATAAACTATTGGATGCTGGAGGTGTGGACTTTGTTGAGTTCTAAAATTTTATTCGGAATGTGTCTACTGTAAACAACCAAACAACAATAAAAAGATAATTGCCAAGCTGAATAAGATGGCGGTTTAATATAAATTCAGTATTTGGAGGCACGAATAGTTTTATTCACTTGCTAGTTTGGTAATAGTTTCCCATTATCAAACTAGAGGCAAAGTACAATTCTTAAACGGCATAGAAAATGGAGGTCTTCATTCATAGCTTTTTCTTCTGTTCTGTGATTGGCCTGGTTGATATTCTACCAATTTCTACCGGAGAAATTGGTAGAATTTCACCAGTCAATTCTGCTGGAGAAATTCCCAGACAGGTTTTCTCTCCACGGGAGAAAGATCAGACAGAGGGAGAAAAGAATCAAGGGAAGGCATTGGCCAGGCTAAGTGTTATCCTGTTGAGACGTACCTAACTTAAATGGAAGGACAATTTACATGCTTTTGCTGCACTCAGGGCAATCTGAAGGGGTAATATAATCATTTGCATGAGGTATGCTGGAGCAGAGACACGTCTTTTCTTTTTTTTTTAAAGGTTTTATTGGCTCTAGAGGCCTTTATGTGAAAGTGGTCAGACAGGAAAGTGGGCAATGAGAGAGGGGGAAGACATGCGGCACAGGTCACCAGGCCAGGACTTGAACCTGCGACAGCCGTGTCGAGGACTAAGGCCTCATCACGTGGGTTGTGCTCTACCCTTGTGCCACCACAGCATCCCAAGAATAGACGCATCTAAATATGAAGGACACTATTTTGAGTGAATTTAGATTTCTTTCCGAGACCAAAGTCTGTATACAATTGCACAACTTTTGAGACCTTTAAAGTTACAGTGCCTTGTCAAAGTATTTGACCCCTTGAACTTTTCAACCTATGGCCACTTTTCAGGCTTCAAACGTCCATCCATCCATCTATCCATCTATCCATCCATCCATCCATCCATCCATCCATCCATCCATCCATCCATCCATCCATCCATTCATTCATTCATTCATTCATTCATTCATTTTTTGTACACCCTTGTCCCTTAGTGTGGTCAGGAGGGCTGCTGGTGCTTTTTTTATTATTTTATTATTTCTCCAACTAACGTTCCGGGTGAGAGGCGGTCACCCTGGACATGTCGCCAGTCTCTCACAGGCTTCACACATAAAGATCTAAAATGCTTATTATTTTGTCAACAACAAGTGAGACACAATCGTGAGGTCGAACAAAATTTATTGGATATTTTAAACTTTTTTAACAAATAAAAACCTGCAAAGTGGGGCGTGCAATATTATTCGGCCCCCTTACTGTCAGTGCAGCAAACTCACGAAAGAAGTTCAGTGAGGATATCTGAATGACACAGCAAACATGGAAGAAGGAGCTCTGGTCAGATAAAACCAAAATCAAACTTTTGGCGCAAAAGCAACACAGCTCATCACCCTGAACACTCCATCCCCACTGTCAAACATGGTGGTGGCAGCATCATGGTTTGGGCCTGCTTTTCTTCAGCAGGGACAGGGAAGATGGACGGAGCCAAATACAGGACCATTCTGGAAGAAAACCTGTTGGAGTCTGCAAAAGACCTGAGACTGGGACTGAGATTTATCTTCCATCAAGACAATGATCCCAAACATAAAGCAAAATCTACAACGGAATGGTTCACAAATAAACGTATCCACATGCTAGAATGGCCAAGTCAAAGTCCAGACCTGAATCCAATCAAGGATTTGTGGAAAAAGCTGAAAACTGCCTTTCACAAGAGCTATCCAATAAATTTTGTTCCACCTCACGACTGTGTTCCACTTCTAGTTGATTCTTCTAAAAAGAATAAAAATTTTAGGTCATTATGTTTGAAGCCTGAAAAGTGNAAAAAAAATACATAAAGTGGGTCTGTTTCAATCTTTTGTCTTTTCCCACGGCCAATTTCCCCTTTGTTAGGGGAGATTGACAGCAATCTCCCTTATGCCCCTTTTCCACCGGCTCTACTTCAACAACCCGGCTCGGCTCGGCTCTGTTTCGGAGGGACCGCGTTTCCACCAGCCCACTTGGCTCTTTTGCAGGGTACCGCCTCCTGGTGGCGGGGGGAGGGGGGGTAGCGCCCCGCCTTCAGGAGCTACTGCTGTACTTTGTTGATATTTTTCTGATACAAAAGAAGAAGAGAAAGCTGAGCTATTTTTTTTATAGCCTGATTGCGATTTTTCTGAGACTAAAAGAAAATGTGACAGTGGGAGGAATGCTGCGATGTGGTGAGGAGGAGCTGATCTCCGCCTTGCAGCGGCAGGAAAGCAGGTGGCTCAGACGGTTCAGGTAAGCTAATGATGATTTTTGTATTAAATTAATACAAAAATCATGAGCTAATGCTCATGTGTATTTGGCACCATTACAAGTTTTATCGTAATATTAAAAGTTTATCGTAATGTCAGTCAGGGTGTTGCAAATAACTTAAAAATATCAGAATTAATTCATAATATATTTCAATGTGTTTTCATGTTGGTAAACTGCCGCCGCAGACCATCGTGGTTCTTCTGCAGCCTTTGGGTTGTAGGATCTCATCAGTGTCCGTCTTCCTGACTGCTGGTCGGTGTTTACCTTCAGGATGTCCAGAGACCTTCCCCTTTCTGGAGCAGGAATCACATGAGCTCAATATGCTGATGAAATATTTCTGATAAAACGTGCCTTATGTTCTTACAGAGTTGAAATGCATTAACAATCTGTTTTTAACTTCTCAATACGTTTAATTATGATTCACCTGATGTCCAAGTTATAGCTGAGAACAAATAAAGCTTTATTCCTTCTAATCTGACTGGTTCTAGTTCCATGTTTTCACATTTTGGACACTAAGAATTAAAAGTTTAAACTCAGTCACTAATTAAGGTTACAGGTTTTGGACACATTTTCTCACTTTCTTACATTGAAGATTCTACAGGAAGATAGAATGATGATGTATAAACTAGAAACTAACATGATTTGTATTTAGGGTTCTTGTTAATAGAAACCCTGATGTCAAAATGTTTGGTTTGCTGAATAAGGT
The DNA here is from genome assembly GCF_000485575.1 of Poecilia formosa. Lineage (NCBI taxonomy): Eukaryota > Metazoa > Chordata > Actinopteri > Cyprinodontiformes > Poeciliidae > Poecilia > Poecilia formosa. Next base: position 220,988 of record NW_006800474.1, on the reverse strand, counting down.
ATTCAGTTTCGGATGGCTTCATTGGTAATCTACAATGTTAAGTTCAATGAAATATTTATGTAATATAATGTTATTTTCACTCTGGCTAAAGCTCCTCACATTTTGGGAGGATTGTATTAGGAGTTTGATGCCATATAAACTACAGTAAGTACAATAATGTGTGGAGTGAGCAGAAATATAGAGACTTTGTTCACTGAGACACAACTTTTATTTTTCTTTTGTTTGTCTCAACTCTCCATGGAGCTCTGCCATCTGCTGGTAACTGCTTCCTGATGAAGGAGATCCTGTTCTGATGGTTCTCCTCATCATTCTCCATCATGTCAGCCATGTTGCTCTCCTTCTGCTCCCTGGGAAAAGTAATTAGATGTTGTAGCTTATAGCACATAAATGTAGATAAATAACAGTTACTAATGTGGAAGGTACATACACATAAGGAATTATTTAAAACAGACATGTTACTTTATATATAATAGCAAACACTTTTTTTTTTTTACCATCCAACCATCCAGAATTATAAATAACTGGAATAGTGTAAATTAAAGACAAAATGTAATTACTTGTAAGTTTTAGACCTATGCATGCATACAGCCATGGATAAAATACCACTATCGTTTTCTTCAGGTTTATTGCTCATTCTACAATTAATAATTCATAACAATTTGATTAGAGAACTGATATCTAGCCATTTTACAATAATAGGATGTCATATACATGTTTTATTATCTCGCAACGGGGGAAACTCGGATGCAACAGCAAAATGAGAAACAATCGAAGCACGTAGATTCACGCAAAGATAAGAAACAATCGAAGGTAAAATGCTGTACAATATTGAGTTATTTATAACTTATGTGCAACCGAGTGTCTTCAGAAAATGCGCATGTTGTGTTTGAGCAACAAAAATACAGCAGACTTTGTGTTTTAAATGTCTTCCATGACTGTATGTATGCAACCTAAATGTAGTACAAACCAGACAGATATATCTACAAACTGCTCACCTGGCTGGAGAGCAGCAGCGGCGTCAGCTGCGTCTGGTCGGTGTTCACCGTGAGGCTCCGTCGGCTCCGAAGCGGCTAACGAGGTTTTACATACGCTCCACTACTGACAAAAACGACTCATTCCTCACGGCTCCATCGAGCTGCTGCTGAATATTGAAATCCGAAGCAAAGAAAAAAGCCGGCATCGTTTTTTGGTTAACGGCTTGTTTGTATCTTCCATCACTTCCGTGTTGCAGCGAGTTTCAGACGTTGCGCCTTCATTTTTCTTCTCTCTCCGCTGCGCCGTCTTGTCCACGCCCTAAGCCAATCAGTGAACAGCATCGAAGCTTGCATCACCTACCAAACCAGGGCCAGCCCTGTTGAAAAGGGCTGGTGGAAACGCATTTAAAGCGAGCCGAGCCGAGCCGAGTAGAGCCGGTGGAAAAGGGGCATTAGTTAGGCATCCTAAACATTCTGCAAGACATTTCAGAAAGAGCTTGAACTCTTCGGCTGAACACAACCAGAGGTCAGAATCAGAATTAGGATTCTGATTCCAAAGTTTTTCAGTATGTTGTCTTTTATGTGTACTAATTTTATGTTATCTCCTTTTGGGTTACTCTCTTTTATCTCAGGTGTGTATAGAAAAAGCTAAAGGTGAGATTCT
>NW_006800474.1:211381-218719 GCF_000485575.1 Poecilia formosa | reverse complement strand
TTTCACAAGAGCTCTCCGTTCAACCTCACTGAGCTCCAGCTGTTTGGCAAGGAAGAATGGACAAGAATTTCAGTCTCTCCATGGGCAAAACTGATAGACACAAATCCCAAGCGACTTGCAGCTGTAATTGCATCAAAAGGTGGTGCTACAAAGTATTAATGCAATATGGCCAAATAATATTGCACGCCTCCCTTTGCAGTTTTTTATTTGTTAAAAAAGTTTAAAATATCCAATAATTTTTGTTCCACTTCACGATTGTGTTCCACTTCTAGTTGATTCTCCTAAAAATAATAAAAATTTTAGGTCATTATGTTTGAAGCCTGAAAAGTGGCAAAAGTTTGAAAAGTTCAAGGGGGCCGAATACTTTTGCAAGACACTGTACATATGTGGTCCTACTACCAATCAAAAACAGATTTGTCTGTCAGATTTAGTATGGCATACGCTGGCCATTACCTTCCTATACATTTCTGCTTTATTCAAATTTTGCTTCACAAGCACAGTCTTCGCAGTGGAGAATGGTTGTTTACAGTGCAAGCAATTTCAGGTAAACAATGCGAACTGCATGCATATATATACACGTCACAAACAAATTTTAGTGATTGAGTAACATTTAAAACCACAGAATCCACGATTCCAGGAAACAATCGTTTGTCAATAGCGGAGTCCAGACTGTATGCAGCAAAAAGCAGAGGACAAGGGGCTGTTTTTTTTTTACCAGACTACGTGTAGTAAGAAGAAGTTATACTTTTGCTTGTTGTCAGGAATAGTCACTCTGATAATGAAAAATTAAAGGGGATGTATTATGTATTTTAAAGCCACATAGTGCCATTTTATATTGCAATCAAATAAAACTATCTTCAACTGTTAAAATTTCTTCAACTGTTAAAATTAGGTAGATGGATAGATAGATACTTTATTAAATTGTAATTTTCATCTCCCACACAGCACTGTTGGGTATACATCAAATACTGAAAAACATTAAATTTTTTTAGACATAAAAAAACATTTAACAAAATGTTTAAACAAACAGTCCCTCTGTTTCTGTTGTACTCCTGTTACTCCTCCTTCCCAACCCCAATGAGGAGGTGACAAGTTTAATTGCACGAGGGACAAAAGAGTGTATGTGTGTGTGTATATATATATATATATATATATATATGGCATATAAGTGGGTTGTTATTGTTATATTTGTTTTTTAACTGAGTTTGTTGTTGTGATTATAAGAAATGGTATTGTTAATTTTGATTTTTGTTTCATAAGCAAATATTACTTTACTTTGTAATATGTTCTTCCTTCTTTGTTTCAGTTAAGGAGAAGCTAACAGCAGATCCAGACAGTGAGATTGCCACAACAAGTCTTCGGGTGTCACTCATGTGTCCGGTAATTTAAGCATTTGTATAAATTGACACTATAAAAATACAAGATAACACAGTTGTTGGGACACCAAAATAGTTAAAGGAAATACTTGTATCAGTACAAAAAAAGTTATTTTATTTTTCTTTGTTGAAACTGTATTACACTCAATATAAGGAAAATAACATTTCTATCTTGAATGGGAACTGAAACTCTCTGAATTCCCTACATACACACATTCACTAGTCACTTTATTAGGTACACCTGCTCATTAATACAAATGTTGAATCAGCCGATCACATGGCAGCAACTTAATGCATGTAGACATGCATGTTTAAATTGTTTTTAGCTGTAAAAATTTAATGTTACCCCTCCCAGACCNTGTTGTCTTTTATGTGTACTAATTTTATGTTATCTCCTTTTGGGTTACTCTCTTTTATCTCAGGTGTGTATAGAAAAAGCTAAAGGTGAGATTCTGGGTGTGGTCATTGTGGAGAGTGGATGGGGCTCCATTCTACCTACTGTTATCATTGCCAATATGATGCATGCTGGGCCAGCTGAGAGGTCTGGTAGAGTCAACATAGGGGATCAGATCATGTCAATCAATGGAACCAGTCTGGTTGGACTATCCCTGTCAACTTGCCAGAGCATCATAAAGGTATGTGCATGATATTTAACAGTCAGGTGCTCCAGACTGTCATTGGCCAGCGTTTCCAGGGTGTACTATCCTGTTAGAGATGGTCACTGCCACTGATGTGCCACAGAGTTTTGAAAGGTATTAACAGTACCCTACCTGGGTACTGTTAATAGGGAGACCGTTGGCCATCATTTGAGAAGTCTACCAGTTGGCTTTAGTGCCACGTCTTCTGGCACAATCCGGGTCCTTCCTCCGTTTTACAAGTACAAGAAGCAATCTACTATGACCAACTTTAGGTATCTAAAGTTGGTCATAGTACTTTGGTATTCTAAAGTTGGTAGAATACTAACTTTAGAATACCAAGTTGGTATTCTAAAGTCAACCTAAAGTTGGTCATAGTAGATTGCTTCTTGTACTTGTAAAACGGAGGAAGGACCCGGATTGTGGCAGAAGACGTGGCACTAAAGCCAACTGGTAGACTTCTCAAATGATGGCCAACGGTCTCACTATTAACAGTACCCAGGTAGGTCTGGCTTCAAACTTACCAGACAAAAGCCAAAGTAGTGCACAAAATGTTTTATTTTTACAATATTAAAAATAAACTTCATTATTGTAATTTATAACCCAATAAAGAACAGCAACCCAAGACAAAAACTGGAAGTAATTTGAGATTTAAAACAAAAACCACTACAAATCAAATTAGTAACAACATAAATTAATGGCGTAAAATAAAGATAAGTAAAATAAAAAAAGAAATGTAAATCCAAGTTTACACAAAGTCCTGCAGAGTTGCATTTAATACGCTTATTTGTCAAGATTCTACATAAAAGATGGCTCTGGTTAAGTAGAACATGAAGAGTTGTAAAGTGCTGATATTAATATGGAGTTAAATTTGTTTTACAATTATTCAAAAAAAAGTGAAAAAATAAAATTGTGATCAAAACTTTTTGATTTGCAAAAAAATATTTGTTTCAAACAAAAAAAAATTTCAATCAAAGAACATGAAACTTGTCAAAATTTTTTGAATTGTAATAATTCTTTTAAAACAAAAACAGTTGTGTTTAAAAAGCTTTTTCTTTTTTCAATTTAAATCACTCATTTTTGTTTGAAGTAAAAAAGTTATTTGCCGAACAAACTTTTATTTGCGGATGTCAGAATTTTTTAGTTGACAGCCAAAGTTTTTGGTTGAGATTCTCAAGTTTTTGGGAGCCTCAAAGTTTTGTTTGAGGCTCCCTTTTTCTGGTTGAATTCAAGTTTTGCTTGCCAATTTCATATGAACATCTTGGGTGGGGCCTAAAGACGAACAATGTAAGACTTGTTCCTATTGGGTGGCGCTGACTAAAGCGATTGACTCTGACTCCCTGCTATCTCAGAACTCTTTCCACAACTGCAGGGCTTTCTGCTTCACTTCGGTGACGGGACACAGAATATGAATGCTAAGTAATCTTCACAAAATTACACCGTTTAACAGCTACTAAAGTGTCCACCCTTTTCTCAAAGAAAAAATCTTAAACAACTTATGACAACAGTAGCATATCTTGTCTGCCACTGTCCCCGTTATATCAAGCTAGCTAATGTTAGCAGTAGGTAGAGTGCGTAAACTAGGCTTGTGTAATATTTACACAATGTTCAATTCGTTAACCAGCGCACCTTTGTCGAGTTGCAATAAGCATTGCAAAAATGTCAACTGCATCTGGAGGAACTTTAATGTACAACTTCAGCATGAATTTGGGTTTACAGAAGCTAAATAAATTATTTACCAGGAGATTGAAGCTCATAAAGTAACATGAGTTAGTTTGTTGTTAGCATAGCATTGTTTTCATAGTCTAATTACTTAAAATAGCACAACTTACTACTCACCTGGCAGAAAGAAGTCGACAGCCATTTAATGCTTTTTTGATCCTAACTGCTTGACCCAACTTGAAACTAAATGATTGTATTCTCCAGGCTTTTGAAAACTTTCTTCTTGCTTATCGTATAATATGAGGTCTGCAGCTCCAGGCAGTTAGTTATGTGGATCCAGGGGTGTGGTATAGAGGGGAAAAGTTATGACAATTCCAAGGGCCCTTGACCACAGGTGCCCCCCCACAAATTTTTATTTATTTATTTTTACAGAAATAGAAAAATAATTGAGGCCATGTCAATTACTGTTATTGTGGTTTTTTTTTAAAAATTGTCTTTAGCTGTAAAAATTTAATGTTACCCCTCCCAGACCTAAAAGCACACATCCATATTTGCACTGAACTCCCCCCGTATCTGCGTTAAATGGTTCATTCCTGCTTAGCATGCTTGACGGTGACGTTTTCAGCAGCAGTCAGTACAAAACAAGAACGACTGTGGCAGTAACTATGCTGCCTAGAAAAATAATAGTCAAGTTTTCAAAAAAATAGAAAGATAAGAGAGAGAAAAAGACAAGACTGTCCATTTGTAACAGTTTTTCTCCGAGAGGTGAGTAGACTGTGTGAGATTATCAACCATTTAGCATAGTTGGCTTAGCTACAGACTACTGTTTGCCTCCATAGCTTTTAATTAATTAAGGAAAAGAAATACCAAGATATTCATATATTTAACTTGTCCCTGTACATTTTACCACACTTGACAACAGGTGAGTCAGTCAGAGGCAGCTCTAATCCCCGATACCAACATAAACCACTTACCCCCGTCCCAGTGAAAATGGTGAGCAACACTGTGTTCAATGACAACGTAGTTAGCATTATTCCAGGAAATCATCGGGATTTCTCTGTGTCTTCTCTTTTTACAATTAGACAACAAAAACAATGCATTTGTTGCTGATAGAAATTCACTCAATCTTTATAAAATGATGATAAAAAAAACAGCCTCCTGACTGGTCTGCAGCCAGGCCAAACAGTTTTACCTTAGCTTGCATTTAAATTACAGATATATGTTGCCACGTCCATCCTGACCCGTCCTCTACCTAAGTGAAATTAAAGCTGCAGTATGTAACGTTTATACATTTTTTTTATATATATTTGTTTGAACTGTCATTGTGTTGTGATGGTGTGACATGAGAGATAATTTGTGAAAAAATTATTTCCTTTGCTTTCTCCCAGTGCCTTCTCCCTGCCTCTGATTGGAGGGTGTGCTCCAATCAGAGGCAGGAGGCGGGTTTTAGCGCCGTCTATCACAATCTCATGTTGCTGCTCATCCTCCCTCCCCCTTGCTCTGTGCTATGCTGCAGCTAGCATAGCACAGAGCTATGCAGATTCAAATTCTGAATGCTCAGTTTAGTTAGCATAGGTACCAATGATGGCAGATAAACAGTTTTCCTGTAGCAAGTTGTTTCTCCACCATTAGCATATGTAGAAGTGAGTGAATGAAGTTGATTAACGACACAAAACCCTCCTCCTGGTTCTGATTGGTTGTTTTTGGTCAGAAAAAACATTTAGCTAACAGTAGTTCAGGGAGGAGGTGGAGGAGATTAGTTGTTTTCACGGATTATCTGTCTCATAAATTGTCATGACATTGGCACAGCTTTAGCAAATATAGAGAAAACATTTTTTATTAAAGTTACATACTGCAGCTTGAATAAAATGCAACTACATAGCATTTTTTTTTTAGAAGTTTGGATTGTTTTATGTATATTTTGCACGTTGTCTGTGACTGTTGCAAGTGGGAAGAGACATTTCAATGAGATAAAACTAATAAAAAAAATTTAAGCAACCTATTTGCATGCAGTATGTGGGCTTTTGCATGTAAAATTCACTAGCAGTAAATATTGTGTTAGTATTAATATTGGACCAAGGAAAGCAAGGCAGTTGTCAGCCTTTAAAATTGTGATGCTTTTGATGGGTCAGATAGACTCAAGAAACTGTAACAGCAGCTGTGAAGGGGGGGCCCCAATCTAATCTTTTGTCATGGGGCCCAAGATTTCTGGCGGCGCGTCTGCGCACATGCCTTGTTGATGCCAGAGGTCGGAGGAGAATGGCCAGACTAGTTTGAGCTGATAGAACGGCAACAGTAACTCAAATAATCACTTGTTACAACCGAGGTATGCAGAAGAGCATCTCTGACTTCTGTCAGCTAAGAACAGGAAACTGAGGCTACAATTCACACAGGCTCACCAAAATCGGACAATAGAAGATTGGAAAAGCTTTGCCTGGTCTGATGAGTCTCGATTTCTGCTGCAACATTCAGATGGTACGGTCAGAATTTGGGGTCAACAACAAGAAAGCCTGGATCCATCCTGCCTTGTATCAACGGTTTAGGCTGGTGATGGTGGTGCAATGGTGTGGGGGATATTTTCCTGCCACACTTTGGGCCCATTAGTACCAATTGAGCATCGTGTCAATGACACAGCCTACCTGAGTGGTGGTGTTGTTATTGTTGCTGACCATCCCTTTACACATAGTGTACCATCTTCTGATGGATACTTCCAGTAGGATAATGCTCCATGTCATCAAGCGCGAATCATCTCAGACTGGTTTCTCGAACATGACTATGGAGCCACTTGCTCACCCTTAATGAGTTTAAGTCTTTTTTGCAGCACCCCAGAACACCACTGCATTGAAGATGGAACTAACCACTGACTAATGAAACATGAAGAGCATCCTACTGCAGATATTAAAGGACATGGGCTTGCATACAAAGTTTGCTTATGGCCTTTTTGACCCCTTATGACGGAAACCAACTTTGGATCTGGCGTTCCCTCGCCCGGACGTGGGTCACCAGGACCCCACTCTGGAGCCAGGCCTGGAGGGCCTGGCTCCAGGTGTATGATGTCAAACACCTGGTGACCGGGCTTTTACCATGAAGCCTGGCCGGGCTCAGCCCGAAAAGGAGACGTGGGTCCCCCTTCCAATGGGCTCACCACCTGTCGGAGGGGCCAAAGGGGTCGGGTGCAGTGTGTTACAGGCGGCAGCCGAGGGAGGGGACCCTGGCGGTCTGATCCTCGGCTGCAGAAGCTGGCTCTTGGGACGTGGAACCCAGGGTGAGGGTCTGCTGGGAACGTCTGGCGGAATCCCCTGTGTGATGGAGCTTTAACATTGAGTCTGAGTGGACCGTGTTCCGTGCCTCCATTTCCGAGGTGGCTTGTCGGAGCTGCGGCTGCAAGGTTGTTGGTGCCTGTCGCGGCGGCAACCCTCGAACCCGTTGGTGGACACCTTTGGTGAAGGATGCTGCCAAGCTGAAGAAGGAGTCCTATCGGGCCTTTTTGGCCTGTGGGACTCCAGAAGCAGCCTATGGGTACTGGCGGGGAAAGCGGCATGCGGCTCGGGGGGTCGCTGAGGCAAAAACTCGGGTGTGGGAGGAGTTTGGAGAGGCCATGGAAAAAGACTTCCGTATGGCTTTGAGGCGATTCTGGTCCACCATGCGGCATCTCAGGAGGGGGA
>NW_006800474.1:198772-209703 GCF_000485575.1 Poecilia formosa | reverse complement strand
TGGGATTGAACCTGCTCCACTTCTGCTCCTGAAATGGAGACTGGGGGCTAAGAATTTTTATTATGGCAGAAACTGATGACCATTTCCTTGGTCTTGTCTACTTTTAACTGGAGTTGGTTCTCTCAGCACCATGGCAGAAAATCATCCACCAAAGTCCTGTACTCCACCTCCAGTCCCTCTCAACACACTATTATAGCCATGTCTTCTGAGTAGTTATTCAGATTGCACAGTTTGGAACAGTACTTAAAGTCCACAGTGTCGGTGGTGAATAGTACAGTTCCCCAGGAGCTCCGTTTTTACATAGCAGATTATCTAACACGCATTCCTATAACCTCACAAACTGTCAGTCAAGGATCCAGGTGATACGTGATGCAGCCACATCCATTTTTTGAGCTTCTCACGTATTAATTCTGGCTGGAAGGCTGATGAGAATCAGCCTTCGACAAAGATAAAGTATCAGGTATATCAAAGGAGGAATAGACCTTCTGCAGGAGATGTATAAATTGCAAAGGGTCCTGGGCTTCACCCACCTGTGTCTTTGGGTGCGCCCATATCATCATCTCCATAACCTTCATGATATAAGAGGTCAGAGCGATGTGTTTATGGTCTATAGTGCTTTAGGAAATGCTTCCTTTGGCACTGACCTGACCCAAACATAGTGCACAAATGTAGCTATTGGTAAAAAAAAATTCCACAATTTTACTAAATAACTTGTTCTATATCCAAATAGAAAATTACAACCATAAGTTTTTTAAAACTTGGAATCAGAGTTTTCCAGACCAAAAGTTTAACCAAACCTTCAAGTACCTAGAATATTATACATTTTTGTATGTGAATGTGTGCATGAATGGGAATGACGGATTTCATTGTAAAGCGTCTTTGAGTGTTCTAAGAAAGGATTATATATCTGATTATCTTTCATCAAAAATAAACATGCTTTTGTTCTCATTGCATTTATGACATGAACACAATAACATTTAGCTTTTCTGTTTGTTAGGTTTCATGTTTAATAACTCAGTTACTCAATCATCATTTTAGGTACAGCTGTCTTGTTTTTTGGTCAAACCGAACAAAGTATAATACATTAAAGCAAGTATTTTTGTTCATGTTTTGATTTAATTTATTTTATCTGTTGTTTTAAGCTGGGTAAGATGCGACTGACAGTCCCATGCAGAGCTGTGACATGCTCTCATCTACAGTGCTTTGATGCTGCCCTCTACCTGCAGATGAATGAAAAGAAACCTACCTGGATCTGTCCTGTGTGTGACAAGAAAGCTGATTATGAGAATCTCATTATTGATGGGTTTGTAAAATCATGTTACTTTAATTAGTTACACATCTTAAAATTCTGAAATTTAATTTGTTTTCATGGTCTGAGTAGGTCTGTGAAATATACATATGTTTATAGACTTCTTTAACTTTGACTCTCTAAGTAACTATTTGAACAGCTATAAAAATACAGAAAGATTTTTTATGGGGGTTTCAAATAAATTACACATGGTATGTATTCTTATTTCACCATAATACGCTTAAGATTTCCATCATCATTTTAGGTATAGCTGTCTTGTTTTTTGGTCATTTCTGGCTGGTAAGCCCCACAGATGGATACATTTTGAGGTTACAGGGATAGCTGTTGCTTAGGGCATCAAACAGATGCCTTTACTGACACTAACTATCTTTAACTACCTTTAAGGTTGTATATGTTTAAGACAATTTTTAAAGTATACTGTAAATGTAAAGCGAGTCTTCATTTTATTTATTAGAAAGGGATCAAGATTTCCTAAGAAATGTAAAATTTTCTGTGTGTAAGTATATGGAATTTAGACATGAAAACTAGCACATGCATCTCTTTTAATACTTATAGAGGTTGGAAATGAGCACAAAACCTTTACTCTTTTAATGTAGCCTCTTGGCAATAGTCACCCCGCTATTGCCAACTTTCTTGCTATATTAAGCAACATTTCAGATAAAAAAAAAACAATCGGTATTGGCCAAAATCAAAATTGGCAGGTTAGGCTTTTTAAAGATCATAATTGGTGATTGGCCAGAAAATTGCAATCGGTGCAGCCCTACTTAAGATGGAATACATACACAAATATTCATGATGTATTTTGATTAAATTAATACTCTGGCATAATTTCAATAACAAAAAATGTAATTTATACCAGGCAAGTCTTTCTCACCTGAGAATGTGGACCAGTACTGGGCTGATTCTGAGTCTTGAAACAATTTTAGCAGTGCTCCGGGAGAAGTTTCACATAACTTAGAAGTTGATTAAAAAATAAGGTTTGTTTTAGTCACATAAATTATGAGCAGCAAACAACATATTGCCAACTACAGCTGAGAGTAGCTCACTGATATATTAATGTAGTAGCCATGTAACCTGTTGTAAAAAAAACAATTTTTGTTCAAAACATGTCAGTGATTGGGAACTTTTAATTGTTATCAAACATATCAAACACACTGTTTTTAAGCCAAGAAAAACCTCAAATATTTAGGACAAACCAGGAGAATCAACTCATTTTAAGTTAAAATTCAGTTTCACACAAATACAAACATTCTAGCATAAATGTTTAGATGTTGAACTGGACTGTTCAAGATTGCTGTTGAGCAACATTTCTATTAGCAGCTTCACAAATCTTTTTGGTAAACATTACATTACCAAGAGACATGCAAACATACCTTTATCTTGGCCTTTGTTAACTATTCTATCTCTTTCTTTTCTCTCTCCTTTTTTATGACATTGTTTTGCTAATTTATCTTCCACCGGTGCCTTGTAGGTTTGGATACACATTTCACATTGCACAGCAGCTCATGTTACTGGTGAAGCTTGACCTACCACAACCACCAAGAACCACCCAAGAGCAATTTATTTTTTCTTAGTGTCCATATAAGAAATGACATACATTATGAAATATATATTATTGTTAAAAAAAAACAAAAAAAAAACACAACTTTATCAAGAAATTGTGTGTTTTTGTTAATATAGTCACATAGAAGTCATTACTATAAAAAACCCAAAAAAATAATTTCCCCTTAGGGTGCCCCCAAGTGGCCTCGGAGCCCCAAGTGACTGCTTAGTTTGCTTTTGCCTTGGGCCTGCCCTGTAGTGGAGGATGGTTGTTTACAGTGTATTCAATTTCTGGTAGACATCATAGCGTTGGACTGGTGCATTACATAGACACAGACAAACGTTAGTCCACGGCTCCAAGACGCACGTTTCTTGATAGCTAAGAGCCCTCTCAGCTCCTCTCAACATGGAGAAGGAGCAGCTCTACTCTGAATGTCTCTCAGACAACCAAGGTTTTCACCCTATCTCTAAGGGAGAGCCCAGACACCCTGCGGAAGAAACTCATTGCAGCATCTTGATTCAATTTTGTAGCGATTTTATTCTTTCGGTCATGATCCAGATCGATGAAGGTAGGAATGTAGATTAACCAGGGAATCAAGAGTTTCACCTTTTTAATCAGCTATCTCTTTACCACAACAGGCCGTTACAGCACCTACATACCTGCAGATACAGTCCCAATCCACTTATCAATCTCCCACTCCACTTTTCCCTCACTCATGAGAGTGACATAGATACTTAAATTCCTCTACTTGGAACAGGACCTCTTTTCTGATCTTGAGAAGGCACTCTAGCCTTTCCCGACTCAAGACCATGATCTTGGATTTGGAGGCACTGATCCTCATCTGCTCAGCTGCTTTACAGTGAGCTGTGAACTGCCCTAGCAAAAACTGTAGATTGTGACCTGATATAGCCAATAGAACCACATCATCTGCAAAGAGCAGAGACACGACCCTAAGGCCTCCAAAATGTATCCCCTCAACACCTTGGCTGCACCTAGAAATTATGGCCATGAAAGTTATAAACAGAATTGGTGAAAAAGGGCAGCCTTCATAGAGGAAACAAGCCTGACTTACTGACTTATCACTTGCCCTACTAGTACCATCAACTGCTTGTGGGGTTCCACAGGCCAAAAAGACCCAACAGGATTCCTTCTTTAACCTGATACCATCTCTTACTTCAACAGTTGTACAAATATTTTTTTTATTTTAGCTATTTCTTACTTATTTGGTTATTTTTTTATTGCTTTATTATATTTCAATGTTTAAGCTACTGGTGATCCAGGTAGCTAATGTCACTTTAAATGAGATGTCAAAATAAACTTTGACTTAACTGAGAGAAAAGACAAATTTATTCAAAAAGGGTAGTGAATTAAGTGAATATTTTACTCTCTTCTCAGTTTATTCTTGGAGATCCTTAATGACTGCTCAGATGTTGATGAAATCAAGTTTCAAGAGGACGGGACCTGGTGCCCAATGAGACCGAAGAAAGATCCGGTCAAGTTCTCTGTTCATTCAGTTGGAAAAGAAGAATGTAAGTACATAATATTCTCTAATCACTTAGTACCAGTATAATAATTATAATAGGAAAATAAATAATTGGAATTTAGTTATATACCGTCTTGCAAAATTATTCATGCAGTTTGAACTTTTTTATATTTTGCGATGCTACAACCACAAACTTCTGTGTGTTCTGAATTTTTTTTTAGAACTATTCAAGTGTTGCATAGTGGAAAGTAGTGAATTGAAAGATATGCATAGTTTTGAGAATAAAAAAGTACAAAAGGCATGCATTTTCCCTTACACGCATTGACACCCCTTAATAATTTCCAGTGTAACTCATACATAAGTTCCTTATTTAATAGTTAATTTTTTGCATGTTCACCATTAACAAAGACTAGTTCTAAATTCAGACTAACCACTAAAATATTTTTGAACCAAACTTAAAGGGCTGTACAGAGGTGCAGGATTAAAGTCCTGCAGCCCATGCAAGGACAAGGGGGACAGGAGGGACAGGAGTATAGGGGGGCTTTGCTTGAGTAAGGTCCCCCTGCTCAAGCCAACACATGTTCATACCCATCTGATGTTTGCCATTGACCATCTGGATGTTCTGGAAAAGGTCAAGTTGTCTGATGACAAAAAAAATAGTGCTTTTTGGTCAAAACTACACTCACCGTATTTGGAAGAAGGAGGATGAGTACAACCTCAATAATGCAATTCCAACATCCGCATCCAACTATTGCGGATGTTGGAATAATGCAATTCCAACATCCGCAAAGAGTGGAAACATCACTCTTTGCGGATGCTTTTTACAAAGATGACGGTCTCCTTCCCTCAGTAAAGGCACTGAAGATGGGTTGTGGTTGGACTTCCAGCATGACAATCATCTGAGAGAACCTGCTAGTGGTTTACAAGGTAGAGCATGTAAATGACCGTTTATTTTCTGTCACATGAGCTCAAAGTTCAACGTGTACAGTAGTGGCAGTGTTTCTTGTTTTCTGTGATCTATAATGCTTTGCACACACATCAACAGCTGATATTTTGATTTAATTTAAAATAATGGCAAATAAATACAATAGATGAATACAACTGACAGAAATAGGTGAAACATTTTTATATTTAATGGTGGAGAAAATAATTTCTTTTTATCTGTAAATTGGAAGAATAATGAAACAAAAATAGACATTTTCGTTTCATTATTCTAACAATTTACAGATAGCCCTAAAATGTTATTAATGCACTCCATATTTTATTCTTTCCATGTGTTTGACATCATTGAAAAGCTTAGTGCGCATGCACCACAGTGTGTTCAGTCTGCTGCAGTTACTCCTGCTTATATTTTTTTTCCTTACTTTTTTATATTTCCTTCATAATTTTATTTTCAAGGTACAAGAAAATCCTGTTCTGCAGTGGTGGTAAAGAGAGTCTGGATCTTTTTCTTCGCTGTATTTTTTGTGTGTGTTTTTTGTATTTTATTGAACACACCAAGTTACAATTAAATTTACAGCAATGCAAACAATAAACAGAGTGGATAGATGTATAAAATTATTAAGTCCATCCCATCTCAGGAACATCACAAAATGATCTCATCCTATTTATAAGCATGGCATCAGAAAACCTTCATTCTACTTTCAGATTCTTGCTTAATACAATTCAGTAATATGCTAATAATAACTAATATTAACAAAGTAATCATAATGACGCTAACAATGCTATGTAATATAATACATCCAGACAGTTATACCTATACTAATGTTTGAATTGTTTAATGTTTGTACATTGTTTTAATTCCACAATCAAACTGTTCCATAGTTTCACATTGTGATGTGAAACTATGGAACAGTTTGATTGTGGAATCAATCTGAAACGCAAAAACTTCTTGTGGTTTTGATCTTACAAACTTTGAATTTGTATTTTCCTTTGAAATTATAAAATCCTTCTCTTGAAAACCATTTTTTAAAATATTTTCGGGTAATTGTTCATTTTGTGCTTTAAATAAGTAAGTTTTAATAATTTATAATGTATAAGTAATGGATTTGTGTGATCCAGATTGGTAACCTCATTGACAATTCTTATTGCTCTTTTTTGTAGTTTAATAAATTTGCATAATTATTGCCCCATATCTCTGCACGGTAACTGAGGTACAGTAATACTAAGGAACAGTAAAAAATGTGTCATGCTTTCTTTCAACCAACAGTTTGGCATTATTCAATATGAAAATACTCTGATATTTTCTTTTGGATATATCGAATATGTGATTTCCAATTAACCTTATCAATAATAACTCCAGAAATTTGTGTTCCTGAACCCTTTCTATATTTACTCCATTTATCTCTATTTTTTATTTCAGAACTTTTCTGCAATTCCCAAATAGCATTATTTTAGTTTTAATCAAATTTAATAACGTGTTACCATCAAACCACACCTTCAGTTTGTTCATTTTCTTGTTTATATTATTTAGTTGTTCTTCCATATGATTTCCAACAAAAATATATTTGTCATCTGCAAATAATACAAATGACACAAATACTACTGGGCACAACAACTTGACTGCTTCGTTTATACCACGGATCAGCTGATTGCGCTGAAGCTGCTCGGCATGGTGTCCAGACCCACAGAAATCCCTGAAGAGATGTGGAGAAGGACACATCAATCAGAGGAGGAAACAAACAGCAGAGGAGAGCAATAAGAAAGAAACCACAGAAGCTTATGGAGAAGAGCAGATATAAGCCGTTTCTTTCTCTCCATTACTATGGGCAACATAAGATCAAAGGTCAACAAGATGGAGGAATTGTCCATCTTGACCACTTCATGACCACCTGGCCAGGAGACAAGCAAGTATGGGGAATGTAGCATAATGTGTTTTACGGAGACATGGCTGAACCCGGACATTTCTGATGCCAATGTCTCCATTGAGGGCTACCAGGCTGTTTGGGCCGATGGGGATTGCACCAAGAATGGTAAGCGGAAAGGAGGGGGGCTTGCCATTTTAGTAAACAACCATTGGCGCAATCCTGCTAAGATAACGGTCAAGGAGCGAATCTGTTGCCTGACATTGTACTCTTGGCGGTTGGACTACATCCATTTCACTTGCCCCGCGAATATTCCCATGTTGTCATGGTGACTGTTTACATTCCTCCACTCCAGTGTAGCTTGCTTGCAGACTGGACATCCTACTGCATTCATGATTTTCTCAGCTGATTTTAATCAGCTGAGACTTCACGTTGACTTCACAGTATTACTGCAGATTAAAGACGACCCTGTATATTATTTAATGCAGTAACCCTGATATTCCTGTATCTTGTAGTAATTTAGCATTTATTTATATATTTTTTTTGTGCTTAGGAATTGTGGAGAGGATTATCCAGTATATAAAGAGGTATTATGGAACAAGACTTCCTACTATACATGTTAGTGTTTTCCCCTTTTGGTATGTTCATTTTGGGTGAAATTGGACAGGAACCTGTCCAATTTC
Source organism: Poecilia formosa (assembly GCF_000485575.1). Classification (NCBI taxonomy): domain Eukaryota; kingdom Metazoa; phylum Chordata; class Actinopteri; order Cyprinodontiformes; family Poeciliidae; genus Poecilia; species Poecilia formosa. Next base: position 201,881 of record NW_006800474.1, on the reverse strand, counting down.
ACCCAGTGTTTGAGCTGTCCCACCTGAGAGAAGAGAACTCTGGACCTGCTGTATGCTAACGTAAAGGATGCATACAGTTCCTCTCCCCTCAATCCACTTGGATGGTCGGATCATAACCTGGTGTACCTCAGCCCATGTTATATACCTCTGGTGAAGAGACAGCCTGCAACTACGAGGACAGTGAGGAGGTGGTCAAAGGAGGTCACTGAGACACTACAGGGATGTTTTGAGGCCACTGACTGACAGGCACTCTGTGAGCCAAATATGGAAGACATCCAATAAGACATGCCGTAAGAACGCAAGTAGCAGCATTCCTGATCAACTACAACTGTCTAATTGAGTTATTAGGCATGCCTATGAAGACACTGTTGCAGTAAGAAACATCTTATTGTGGCCTTGCCAGTCTCCAGACCTGAACCCAATAGGAAATCTTTGGAGGGAGCTGAAAGTCTGTATTTCCCTGTGACAACCCCAAAACCTGAAGGATCTGGAGATCTTTATGGAAGAGTTCTCCAAAATCCCTGCTGCAGCAAACTGGGGCTTTTGTAAATGATTGAGTAATTGAGTATTACAGTATATATGTTATTCTGATGATTAATAGAGTAATTAAAAAAAAAATATTTGATTAAAAAAAATTGGTAAATACTGTTATAACAGCAGTATTGTCAGATATAGGCCTACATTTTCATATTTCAGCATCCCTAACAGTTTTCTATAGTTTAGAAAATTTACCTGTAACAATAATAGCACACTTTTGAAGTTAACCTGGACAAAAAATGTTCAAAAATCTGAAAATATATTCAATTTAATAATAAAGAGCCAGACTTACAAAGACATTTGTAAAAAAAAATAATAATAATAAAAATGTTGATGCATCAGCTTTTAGTTTATGTATCCATCTTCAGTCAGTTTAATAGATGAACACTCACTTTGCCCATGCTTTTATGTCCATTTGAGTGGCTGGATTTGGCTCCTCTGTCACATGCAGAAGCACATCTACCAGCTGTGTTCTGCCAGGTTGCACTCCATTACCCATTTGTTGCGACCAGGATTGTGGTAACTTTATTTTCCGGTTTGTTTGTAAAGCTGCACTTACATTAAGGATCAATTACAGCGCAGCCAGCCGTTGTGTTCAGTCTATCTGCTCACCTGTAACAAAACACCCTCTGCGCTCTTCCCCGCCGTTCACTCTGAAGCAGCCACCAGGCAGCAGCTCCAGGAGGAGAAAGACTGCTGTACTCCAGGCATCGCTCTAGCCAATGTAAGGTTGCTTGAAATGATAAAAACCATTATCATAAATCAATGAAATAACTCTGTATTCCCTGACCGAACTTGAAAATTGAATGTTATGCTGCTAACACTTATCATTCGTCAGCAATTCATCGGCAGAAGTAAAGGTGTTGCGCAACACAAAGAATCACATGATATGCTAAATAAAAAAAACATAATTTAACAAAGCTTTGAGGCAGATAATTTGGCTCAAGGAATTGTAATAATCAAAGTACTCAAATCATTTGAGGAATTGTTACAGCCCTGGTGCAAACCTCGTTGAGAAGAACAGGAAATATCTGACATCTGTAATTGGAAACAAACTTTTCTGTACCAAATATTTAGTTTTGTTTTTCTGATGTATCAAATACTTATGTCATGCAATAAAATGCAAATTAATTTATTAAAAATCACTTTCACTATCAGAGAAAGAGTTATTCAAAAAAATTATCAAAATTTTCAAAAAGTTTAGAAATTTCTTATAAGACTATAAAATTTGAAAGAGTCTTATGGGAGCAGATGCTCCCACCAGATACTAATGATTCCCAAAATACTAAAGGTCACAGACTGATGGAGCCTAAAAAGATCAGTGCTATTCAAGACATCTGTTAAAAAATCCTCAGACCATTGTTCTCCAGAGATCACTGATAGCTAAGTTCAAAACAGAACTGCCTAAATAAAAAAGCATCTTCAAGCAAATTCCGATTCCCAATTTCTTGTTTAATTTGAAAATTCTTAATGGCGTTCTGGGAGATGCAAATACTTCACTAGCTGGAATTAAGTAAAATGCCATTCTTTAAGAGTGGTGTTTTAATGTGTTAATGAAAAAATTTGGAATCACACTTGAGGTCTAATCTTTAAAAGGTTTATGTGTATGAAAACTGGTGCAAACTTGATGGCACGCACAAAGCTGATGTACAAACCAGGTGAAAACAGGTATGTGTCAGTAAAAAAGCATCATTGCACACACAATCCATTTAGGATTCAAGGAGCAGGAAGGAATTGGACTCTAAGTGCTAATGCAAAAATGTCAGACTCAGGTTTGAACTGAGTCCCAGCCCGACTGTGCAGGAGGGCATTCAGGCTCTATAACCATCACTGCTCTCAATAAACCCAATAACTATTTTTCATTCCTGTTGTTATTTGCAGTTTTTCTAATTTTCTAATTTCTGCTGCTACTTACACATATACCCCCAATTCTGTACTGGATCACTTTAAAATACCCAGACAAATGCCACTTGGTCGGTCCCACAACCCCTTTCCAAAGCTTACACACGAAGGTCATCAGGATAAAAATAAAAATGAGTAATTGATAGGCCAATACTAATGTTAATAGCGATATATCATGCATTCGTAATGTAAATAATGAAAGAGGTGGGTAAAAGGAAGGCTGGGACTGTGTGCTTAACATACTATATATTTATGAGGTAAATGGATCTCTAAAATATTGTTTATGGTAATAGAGCATGTTTAATATTTTTAACATTATTTTTCAGCCACAACTCCTTTACACCAGTCATCAGTGGTAGTCCATCCTGTGGAACCCAATCTCAACAAGAAAACTGATGTAATTGATCTGACACTAGAAAGCTCCTCATCTTCTGATGATGATGATGATGATACAAGCACAACCCCCCCATCTAAGAGACAGTGCATTTACATCTCCAAGAATGAGGAAATTCATGCTAAAGGGTAAGCTGAATTTAAAGTGTGCTTTGATTAACATCAATAGATCTGTTAAAAAGATGCTGTATGTAAATCTTTACACATAGTTATTCAGTATTCACAACCACCTTCAGCATGTTATATTACTATTTGCACCTATATATATATATATATA
>NW_006800474.1:193104-197904 GCF_000485575.1 Poecilia formosa | reverse complement strand
AAAATCTTTCAGAAAATCGCAAAAGTGTATTGAATTGTATCGTTTGCTAAATATCGCAATATATATCATATCGTGGGCAGAATATCGTGTATCGTATCGTGAGATTATTGTGTCACTACAGCCCTATACACACACACACACACACACATATATATATGTGTATATATATATGTGTGTGTGTGTGTGTGCGTATATACCATGTCCACAAGGTTTAGGAGTGTGTTTATGGGGATTTTTGACCGTTCTTCCAGAAGTGTATTTGTGAGGTCACACACTAATGTTGGACGAGAAGGCCTGGTTGTCTGTCTCCGCTCTAATTCGTCCCAAAACTTGACTGGTTGAGGTCAGGCCAGTCAAGTTCATCCACAGCAGGCTCTCCCATCTATGTCTTTATGGACCTTGCTTTGTGCTCTGTTGCACAGTCATGTTGGAAGAGGAAGGGACCTGCTCTAAACTGTTCCCACAAAGTTGGGAGCATGGAATTATCAAAATGTCTTGGTATGCTGAAGCATTCAGAGTTCCTTTCTCTGGAACTAAGAGGCCATGCCCAGCTCCTGAAAAACAACCCCACACCATAATCCCTCCTCCACCAAACTTTACAATTGGCACAGTGCAGTCACACAAGTACTGTTCTCTTGGCAACCACCAAACCAAAACTTGTCCATCAGATTGCCAGATGGAGAAACAAAATTTGTCACTCCAGAGAAAGCACCTCCACTGCTCTAGAGTCCAGTGGCAGTGTGCTTTACACCACTGCATCCTTTGCATTGCACTTGGTGATGTATGGCTTGGATGGAGCTGCTCCACCATAGAAACCCATTCCATGAAGCTCTCCGCGCACTGTTCTTGAGCTAATCTAAAAGGCCACAAGAAGATTGGAGGTCTGTAGTGATGGACTCTGCTGGTGGCGACCTCTTGGCATTATGCACTTTAGCATTCGCTGACCCCACTCCGTCAGTTTATGTGGTCTACCACTTTGTGGCTGAGTTGCTGTCGTTCCCAAACACTTCCATTTTCTTATAATACAGTTGACTGGAATATTTAGGAGCAAGGAAATTTCACGACTGGATTTGTTGCACAGGTGGCGACCTATCACAGTTCCACACTGGAATTCACTGAGTTTCTGAAAGCGACCCATTCTTTCACAATTGTTTGTATAAACATTCTGCATGCTTAGGAGCTTGATTTTATACACCTGTGGCCATGGAAGTGATTGGAACAGCTGATTCCAATAATTTGGATGAGTGATATATTCTGTAGCTTTTCCATTTCATGCCTATTGAGTTTTTAATAAGCGTCACAGAGACTGTTTTGGTTGTCCAAGCTTTAAGAGACAAGTTGTCCTAATAAATGCACATGTGGCTTTTAAACTTGACTCATACCTTTATAAGTTCTCCAAAGAAACATGATTTCTCACAGAATTATATAAATGTCCATACGAGTCGGCCTGTGTCCAGTTTGAGTGAAAGCAGGTGTGCACAATCTGTGCCGATGTAAACTTAAGAGATCAAGCCGCTACAGCAGCCAATGCGCAGAGGCACACTCCCAGTTCAATGTATCAACTATAAAAACTATGAACCCATCTTCAGGAATAATTCTGCCCTGCCAGTAAAAGGCACAGCAGAGATGCTTGTTTGGCTTATTTAAAAAAATGATACAAGCAAATAATACACTGGGGGGAAAACTGGGTGGTTTCCTCCTTCTCATATTTTTTTCTATTTTGCTCTTGTTCCAATTTTTCATCTCTTATTAAAAGAAGAAATCTTGGATTCACAGCTCTATAAAATATATCAGCACAAAGTATCTTTTGTGTTGACAGTGATCCTGAGTGGTTCCCATTTTTCTGTTTTCTGTCAGTGTGTTGACGTACCAGCCCTCTCTTCGTATGCCGAATGTTCCAGGCCTGGAACAGTCATACCTTACCTCAGCGATTGCCGAATATGCAGTTCCTTTCCGCCCATCTACCCTAAGTTCCATTCCTACTGAATTGCAAAGTAAGTTAGTAAAATGTGCCCAACTTTGCAATTAGGTTAGATATTTGCACAGCCCCTAACTACGAGTACCATTAACTTTGTGTTGGTTTGTACTTACAGGTCTGGATTTGTTTTCATTAATCCCAACAGATCCTCAGGTAAGCTTAGTGGGTTTTTTTCATCAGATAATGTCTATTAATTTGTCATGTCCAGGCTTTGATAAAAAAATATATAAATCTGGAAAATTAAGAGAAAAATCAAAGCTTTTATTAATACTTTGAAGGTCAATGGATGAAATACCACACTATCTCTAAATTGTCATATAGTCAACTAAGCAGCAGACAGTCCTAAAGATTCTACTGTAAAATTACTAAAGCACTCCCAATCAAAATCTTAAAACCAGGATAAGTCAGAAGTATTGTCTTTTCCTATAGCTGGATCATAATATCATAAATGGGCCTTCAAAATGTAAAAGGATACAGGACTAACAGACGAAACAAATACAGCAGGCAATTTAATAAAAATATTTGATGTACTCCTAGATTAGCATTAGCAAAGTCTTAACTTTATTTGAAGGGGAGTGAATAAGACTGTCATGACACTTTCATAAACATGACTTAACACCTGTCATGAACATGAATGAATATTTATGACTGTTGTCATAAAGCGTCATTCGGTAAATTATGACACTTTCAATACAAAGTTGACATTATTCAAAATGTCTTTATTATGACAACTTGACATTAACCAAGAAATCATTACTGTTTAAACTTTACCTTTAATAACATAAAGTTACCTAATTTTTAAAGTGCAATCAGTAATACTTTTATAACAAATTTATATCAGTTATGATTTCTTGGTTAATGTCAAGTTGTCATAACAAAGGCATTTTGAATCATGTCAACTTTGTATTAAAAGTGTCATAATTTACCGAATGACGCTTTATGACAACAGTCATAAATATTCATGAAGGCTTATTCATGTCCATGACAGGTGTTTATGACAGTGTCATGTCAGTCTTATTCACCCCCCTTCAAATAAAGTGTTACCATTAGCATTCTGTTTCGTTTTTGTGTGTATGCCCTGTCTCAAACTCTAGTAGGTTGTGGCAGATGTCCATTCACACAAAGCCATGTTCTGCTTCCTGTTTAAAGAGGAGTTTTCATACTAGTTTGTCTCTAAATGCATGCTCAGCATGAGAGATTACTGGAAAGTCAGTGACAATGCGATTGTCCACTGTGGCCACATGTTCATCCACGAGGAGTGAATGACTCGATACAACATCCATCCATCCATATATCCATCCATCCATCCATCCATCCATCCTCACTCCCTCTGCTTATCCAGGGTTGGGTCGTAGGGTTAGCAGCTTAAGAAGGGAGGCCCAGACTTCCCTCTCCCCAGCCACATGCTCCAACTCCCGCGGGGGAATCCCAAGGTGTTCACAAGCCAGCCGAGAGACATAGTCCCTCCAGTGTGTCCTGGGTTTCCCCAGGGCCTCCTCCCGGTGGGAGTGCCCCCGAACACGTCACCAGGGAGGTGTCCAGGAGGCATCCTGCCCAAGCCACCTCAACTGGTTCCTCTCAAAGAGAAGGAGCAGTGGCTCTACTCTGAGTTCCTCCCGGATGACCGAGCTTCTCACCCTATCTCTAAGGGAGAGCCCAGAAACCCTACGGAGAAAACTCATTTTCCCTGCTTGGATCCATGACCTCATTCTTTCGGTCATGACCATAGATGAGGGTAGGAACAGAGATCACGCGGTAAACCGAGAACTTCACTTTTTGGCTCAGCTCTCTCTTCACTACGACAGACTGGTACAGCACCCGCTTCACTGCAGACACTGCGCCAATCTGTCTGTTGGTCTCCCAACAGACAGATTGGGAGACAAGATCCTGAGATACTTGAACTCTTCCACTTTGGGCAGGACATCCCCCATGAGCCGGAGAAGGCACTCTACCCTGTTCCAGCTCAAGACCGCAAAAGGGTGCCTCGGATTTAGAGGCATTGATCCTCATCCCGGCCGTTTCATTCTCAGCTGCAAATCGCTGCAGTGAGAGATATAGGTAACGACCTGATGAAGACAATAGGACCACATCATCTGCAAAAAGCAGAGATGCAATCCAGAACGGATCCCCTCCACACCTCGGCTGCACCTAGAAATTCTGTCCATGAAAGTAATGTGACGAAGGGCAGTTTTGGCGGAGTTGAACTCTCACCAAAAACGAGCCTGACTTATCAACAAGGACCTAACACCCCCGTATCGAAGGGCCCAGTACCCCATATTTCTGGAGAACAGGGCTCCCCAAAGGACACAGTTGAACGCCTTCTCCAAGTCCACTAAAACCCATGTAGACCGGTTGGGCAAACTCCCACACACCCTCCAGGACCTTGGTGAGGATGTAGAGCTGGTCCAGTGTTCCACGACCAGGACAAAAACCACATTGCTCTTACTGAATCCGAGGTTCAACTATCTGGCCAGCAGCATGCTCGCGTCTGGGCGAGGGAACACTGGAACTAATAGTCTCACTCATCATAAGGGGTCTTCGGGCTGCGCTTTGTCTGGTTCCTCCCATAGGGCCTGTCTACCTTGGGTGATCCTACCAGAGGCACAAAGCCCCAGACAGCATACGTCCTAGGATCACTGGGATAATCAAAACCCTTAACCATGGGTTTTGATTATCCCTGGAGGGTATCCCTGGAGGGTATCGACCCCCCTTCATGGAGTCGATACTTCTCCATGGTGTGAGAGGTCGATACAATCTGCTAGGTTTTTTAAATGAAAACCTTTTTTTTTAAAGGCCTCGGTTTAGGGAAGTTCACTATTTTT
>NW_006800474.1:174980-193094 GCF_000485575.1 Poecilia formosa | reverse complement strand
AGCTGTCGACTTTAAGTCTGTGTCCATGTCCAACCAGAGCCAGGTATTGTGTAGTTGGTGGTTTTAATCAGTTTTCAGTTAAATTAATTCAATCCAACTCTATAACAGTCACAAAATGTCACCAAAATCACTCTGTCCCTCTAAAATCTTTCAGAAAATCGCAAAAGTGTATTGAATTGTATCGTTTGCTAAATATCGCAATATATATCATATCGTGGGCAGAATATCGTGTATCGTATCGTGAGATTATTGTGTCACTACAGCCCTATACACACACACACACACACACATATATATATGTGTATATATATATGTGTGTGTGTGTGTGTGCGTATATACCATGTCCACAAGGTTTAGGAGTGTGTTTATGGGGATTTTTGACCGTTCTTCCAGAAGTGTATTTGTGAGGTCACACACTAATGTTGGACGAGAAGGCCTGGTTGTCTGTCTCCACTCTAATTCGTCCCAAAACTTGACTGGTTGAGGTCAGGCCAGTCAAGTTCATCCACAGCAGGCTCTCCCATCTATGTCTTTATGGACCTTGCTTTGTGCTCTGTTGCACAGTCATGTTGGAAGAGGAAGGGACCTGCTCTAAACTGTTCCCACAAAGTTGGGAGCATGGAATTATCAAAATGTCTTGGTATGCTGAAGCATTCAGAGTTCCTTTCTCTGGAACTAAGAGGCCATGCCCAGCTCCTGAAAAACAACCCCACACCATAATCCCTCCTCCACCAAACTTTACAATTGGCACAGTGCAGTCACACAAGTACTGTTCTCTTGGCAACCACCAAACCAAAACTTGTCCATCAGATTGCCAGATGGAGAAACAAAATTTGTCACTCCAGAGAAAGCACCTCCACTGCTCTAGAGTCCAGTGGCAGTGTGCTTTACACCACTGCATCCTTTGCATTGCACTTGGTGATGTATGGCTTGGATGGAGCTGCTCCACCATAGAAACCCATTCCATGAAGCTCTCCGCGCACTGTTCTTGAGCTAATCTAAAAGGCCACAAGAAGATTGGAGGTCTGTAGTGATGGACTCTGCTGGTGGCGACCTCTTGGCATTATGCACTTTAGCATTCGCTGACCCCACTCCGTCAGTTTATGTGGTCTACCACTTTGTGGCTGAGTTGCTGTCGTTCCCAAACACTTCCATTTTCTTATAATACAGTTGACTGGAATATTTAGGAGCAAGGAAATTTCACGACTGGATTTGTTGCACAGGTGGCGACCTATCACAGTTCCACACTGGAATTCACTGAGTTTCTGAAAGCGACCCATTCTTTCACAATTGTTTGTATAAACATTCTGCATGCCTAGGAGCTTGATTTTATACACCTGTGGCCATGGAAGTGATTGGAACAGCTGATTCTAATAATTTGGATGAGTGATATATTCTGTAGCTTTTCCATTTCATGCCTATTGAGTTTTTAATAAGCGTCACAGAGACTGTTTTGGTTGTCCAAGCTTTAAGAGACAAGTTGTCCTAATAAATGCACATGTGGCTTTTAAACTTGACTCATACCTTTATAAATTCTCCAAAGAAACATGATTTCTCACAGAATTATATAAATGTCCATACGAGTCGGCCTGTGTCCAGTTTGAGTGAAAGCAGGTGTGCACAATCTGTGCCGATGTAAACTTAAGAGATCAAGCCGCTACAGCAGCCAATGCGCAGAGGCACACTCCCAGTTCAATGTATCAACTATAAAAACTATAAACACATCTTCAGGAATAATTCTGCCCTGCCAGTAAAAGGCACAGCAGAGATGCTTGTTTGGCTTATTTAAAAAAATGATACAAGCAAATAATACACTGGGGGGAAAACTGGGTGGTTTCCTCCTTCTCATATTTTTTTCTATTTTGCTCTTGTTCCAATTTTTCATCTCTTATTAAAAGAAGAAATCTTGAATTCACTGATAAAATATATCAGCACAAAGTATCTTTTGTGTTGACAGTGATCCTGAGTGGTTCCCATTTTTCTGTTTTCTGTCAGTGTGTTGACGTACCAGCCCTCTCTTCGTATGCCGAATGTTCCAGGCCTGGAACAGTCATACCTTACCTCAGCGATTGCCGAATATGCAGTTCCTTTCCGCCCATCTACCCTAAGTTCCATTCCTACTGAATTGCAAAGTAAGTTAGTAAAATGTGCCCAACTTTGCAATTAGGTTAGATATTTGCACAGCCCCTAACTACGAGTACCATTAACTTTGTGTTGGTTTGTACTTACAGGTCTGGATTTGTTTTCATTAATCCCAACAGATCCTCAGGTAAGCTTAGTGAGGTTTTTTTTCATCAGATAATGTCTATTAATTTGTCATGTCCAGGCTTTGATAAAAAAATATATAAATCTGGAAAATTAAGAGAAAAATCAAAGCTTTTATTAATACTTTGAAGGTCAATGGATGAAATACCACACTATCTCTAAATTGTCATATAGTCAACTAAGCAGCAGACAGTCCTAAAGATTCTACTGTAAAATTACTAAAGCACTCCCAATCAAAATCTTAAAACCAGGATAAGTCAGAAGTATTGTCTTTTCCTATAGCTGGATCATAATATCATAAATGGGTCTTCAAAATGTAAAAGGATACAGGACTAACAGACGAAACAAATACAGCAGGCAATTTAATAAAAATATTTGATGTACTCCTAGATTAGCATTAGCAAAGTGTTAACTTTATTTGAAGGGGGGTGAATAAGACTGTCATGACACTTTCATAAACATGACATAACATCTGTCATGAACATGAATAAGCCTTCATGAATATTTATGACTGTTATCATAAAGTGTCATTCGGTAAATTATGACACTTTTAATACAAAGTTGACATTATTCAAAATGTCTTTATTATGACAACTTGACATTAACCAAGAAATCATTACTGTTTAAACTTTACCTTTAATAACATAAAGTTACCTAATTTTTAAAGTGCAATCAGTAATACTTTTATAACAAATTTATATCAGTAATGATTTCGAGGTGCAGAATACCTCAGAACACCTCAGTGTTCTGCCCACCGGTCCACAACGTCCCGAGTCGAGATCAGCAGCACACCATTCCCACTATAAACAGTGTTGGTGCTGTACTGCTTTCCCCTCCTGAGATGCCTGATGGTGGACCAGAATTGCCTTGAAGTCATGTGGAAGTCTTTCTCCATGGCCTCTCCAAACTCCTCCCATGTCTGAGTTTTTGCCTCAGCAACCACCTGGGCCGTCTGGTGTTTGGACTGCCGGTACCCATCAGCTGCTTTCAGCGTCCCACAGGCCTTAATGGCCCAATAGGACCCCTTCACCCTGACAGCATCCCTCACCAAAGGTGTCCACCAACGGGTTCGAGGATTGCTGCTACGACAGGCAACGACAACCTTAAGTCCACAGCTCCAATAAGCCGCCTCGACAATGGAGGCACGGAACATTGTCCATTCAGACTCAGTGTCCTTCACATTCCCCCAGAACGTGTTCTAAGTTCTCCCGGAGATGCGAGTTAAAGCTCCATCTCACAGTAGACTCTGCCAGATGTTCCCAGCTGACCTTCACAATACGTTTGGACCTGCCAGGTCAACCAGCATCCTGCCCCACTACCGGAGCCAACTCACTCTTGGACTTAGTGTCCAAGACATGTGGCCACAGATCCAACGAAATGTCGATCAGCTATGCGTCAAGGTGAGACAGACTATTTCTAACCAGAACCTCTCAACCTCACACACTAGTTCAGGCTCCTTCCCCACCAGAGAGGCGTTATTCCACGTCCTAAGAGCCAGTTTCTGCAACCAGGGATTGGTCCCCACCCTCAGCCACCACCCATCCCACCTTCATCTGACCCATTTGTCCCCTCCCACAGGTGGTGATCCCATGGGAGGGGGGACCCACGTCTCCTCTTCGGGCTGAGCCTGGCTGTGCTTCATGGGTAAAAGCCCGGCCAGCAGCGAGCTCGCGTCTGGGCGAGGGAACACTGGAACTAATAGTCTCACTCATCAAATGGGGTCTTCGGGCTGCGCTTTGTCTGGTTCCTTCCATAGGGCCTGTCTACCTTGGGTGATCCTACCAGAGGCACGAAGCCCCAGACAGCATACGTCCTAGGATCACTGGGATAATCAAAACCCTTAACCATGGGTTTTGATTATCCCTGGAGGGTATCCCTGGAGGGTATCGACCCCCCTTCATGGAGTCGATACTTCTCCATGGTGTGAGAGGTCGATACAATCTGCTAGGTTTTTTTTAGATGAAAACCTTTTTTTTTTTTAAAGGACTCAGTTTAGAGAAGTTCACTATTTTTGTTTTTAGACGAGTTTTATTTCCCATCAGCTGTTTGGTAATGTTGATCCATGTCTCATTATATTAGGCCATCAGTCATCATTTAATGTTTTAAATTGGATTTACATCAGATGAACATGCAGGGTGGCCCAAAAGAAGGATGACAATATGCAAGAAAGTCCTTTTTACGGGCATGCATTGTGAACTTCAGCATTGTCCTGTTGAAAGATGCAGTAATCACCACACCAACAAAGACCCTCTGTCAAGAGGAACAGTTACTGTAACATCTCCATATAACCCCATATAACCAGCTGCAGCTTGCCCAGCCTGAAACCCCGTTGTTATGTAGAACACCATCTGGACCATCAAGTCTGGGTTTTTTTTCCCCCACATCGGCAAATATTACTTTTTTCTACTTTTCAAAATCCCTTTGCTTGGGGATCCTTTCCATGATTAAAATGGATGTATTTGTAGTGTGATGAAGACATAACCTGTGAAGACATTTTTTGGTCTTTAAGCTATCTCTTACAGACATTCAGAGTAGGGGATTTTTTTTTCTCTGAGTCTTCTTGATTTTTTTTTTTTTTTCACACCGTCAGGATCTTTTAAAAAATATGAAGACCGCATTACTCTGCCCAAACTTTGCAGAGATTGGACAAGAGGACCTACTTTTGCAAATCAACAGACCTGCCAGTTTCAATGCACAGAAAGCTTTTTGACTTAACTCTCTAGGCTTTTGAAAGGTAGAACATCTAAAACGAAGTGACATGAAAGTCAGAATTTATTTATTTATTTATTTGTTCATTTATTTATTTTTTGTATTTTATTGAACGTGCTAAGTTACAATTAAAATTCAATCAATGCAAACAATAAACATTCAAAGGAATATAAACTTGTTAAAACGCACCACTTCTATTTTGGTCGCTTAACACTAATGGTTTTAAACTCTTAATGATCTGATGAGCCACCTGTCTAAATTCAGTTTTTCTTACTGTGCTACCCTGTTTTGTCTCCTGAACCTGATTATGTTTTTGAATGTTTAAGCTGTAATAACAACCTCTTTAGAATCCATTAATATAAATGAAAGTAGAATTTTAATTTCTTCCCTATTTTTAAGCTTTTTATCAGGAAAAATAGTCAACAGAAAAATTGATATCCACTTGAACAGATTATGAAAGAATATTCACCTACGTTGCATTTTTGTAATATTCACCAAAAAAATCTTGAACATTTTCAACATGATTGAACAGGTGTGATACTAGAAGAAGCATTAAATGATTAGTACATTAATAGCTCAGGATCATATGAAATTCTTAAGATGTGCGACTGCAAATCTGTGCTAAAGAGATTTTAAGGGAGCTCAACTTGTTTTTTCTTCTTTTGTTCAGCATTACAGGCCCCAAATGTTTTTGGAAAACCTTTCAGGCAGCCTGCACAGCATACCCAGCACTAGCTCTGGTTTGGTATCCTCTACCTCCAGCAGCAACTTCAATGCCAGTGGTCATACTGCCACCTCCATCCACAGTACACCAGTCGTCACAGGAGGTTCCACTGGAGAAGTGACTGGAGGTAGCTTGTCGGATATTATTTCACTGGACTGAGCCACATTCCTCTACACCTTTCAATGCCTATTTTAAAGGTTTTCTGTGATAAATAGTAAATAGTTTTCAGATTCCTAGGCAATTTGATCTTGCCATTCTCTATTGCTATTTTTCCTGGATGAATTAAATGGAAAGAGAGCAAAAACTTAACTTAAATTTATTTTTGTCACAACATGGTTTAGTTCGTCATTTTAAATGTTCAATTACTTGTACCGTTCATGGAAAGTGCACAGATTCCCTCTGAGTGAACAGACCTCCTGAGAATGAAAAAGCTCCCATTAGAAGGAAGTAGAGTGAGTGGACCTAACCTAAGCAAGAAAAACGAGTGCAAAATAAATGTTTTGAATTATACAAAAACTTGGTATGTGATAAAATGACCAACTTGCAGCTCATATATGTTATCAGTTGTGAGATATTATCTATATGTGTTTGAGTTTAGTTAACTGGAAATGGTTACTTAAAGAGCTGTATGTAAGAATATTTCATTTTCAGATGGACAGGATGTTTTTGCAACATTTAACCAGTCCTATTAAGACTTAAAAGATTCTAAATGTGAGCTGTGTACATAACTCTTTCTAGAATTTCTGCACAGCAATGTGTGTACTCAAAATCCTGATTGCTGGTAGTAAATGATGTGGAAGATTTGTATGACATCATTTTTGTTTGAATGAATTAACATGTCAAAATTGGCTTTGTGTTGCTAGATAGCATAATAAAAATTAAAAAGCAAGTATTGTATCAGAAATCGCTTAAACTTTCAGAATTTCTCTTACTATAATTACCTGTAACTTTTTTTATTTAAGGTGTTTTATTTACTTAATAACTGTCAGCAAAATGTTTAAGCCGGAAAATCAGGAAGTGACAAAACTACTAGAGCTGAAAACTGAATATCTTACATCAGGAAAATGTTTCTTCTGCAAGAATCTTTCTGCAGTTGTGTAACCTAACCTTGAGACAGATTGCATGAAATTACTTAATCACTGAGCCATACTCTTTTATGACAATGTAACCAGACTTAAAAGTTCTTAAGAATAGTCTAGTTTTCATAAACAATAATTTGTGTCTTATTTTGGTTATCTGGCAAGTTCTAAAGCTTGCCTTGTTGAACAGTATGTAAGGCTTTTAAAATTATTTTAAAGGAAACCTTCAAAGTTTATAAAGGTAACATTTTTAAATTGAAAATGTTTTATAGGTTTAGTCACAGGAAATATGAGTGACATCTTCCAACATGCTCAAATCAATAAAACCTCTGAAATGTTAAACAGTACATGAAGAGTGAAAAAATAGTAATAGTCTTCAACACACTTTGAAAGCTTAAAACCAGATGACGGAGCAAACAAATGCCATGTTTTTTGCTGATAATTTCTGCCACTGAGTTCTACAAATCACAGCCCACTTATCAAAAATTCACATTGAGGGAATAGTAAAACCTTTTGCCAAGAGCTACCTTGCTAATAAAGTTAGCAAGGTATGTCTTGCGTACACATTTTTTTGAGAATGCATATGGTATATTAAAGTTCCAAGTTTTTTTTTGTTGTTGCAAATTTTAATTTTCAATTGGAAACTTGTTTATATGTTTTGATTAAAAGATTCAGAAAAAGCATTGAGTATATGTTTCAAAGTTTTTGCATGAACTTTTTTTGTAATGCTGGGGTTGTGAATAACCAAGAACAAACCGAAATGAAATTGGTAGAGCAGAAAATGTGCACCAGCATGTAAATATGTAACATAGTATAACTGGATGCTAGCCTTTTAAGGTTGTTGTAGATGTTGACAAAACCCCAATCTCTAAAAGGGAGATGGCAAACAGGGGAAAGAAAGGCTAAGCAGTGGCTGATAAATATATGAAGAAAATAATCATTCAAACACAACGTAGCATAGTACAGGTATCCAAATACATTAAGCAACATGTTCATTAAGCCATTTTTTGTGATGAATCTCATGTAACAAGTTAATGCAGCAGGTAGGATGAACTTTAGGACTCACTAGGATGGCCCTTTTTCATTAGATTAAGCAGAGTTGAACTTTACTTAATGAACAATGCATTTTGAGTTGTTTTGGGGTTTTGATTTATTGATTTCTAGTTTCATTATTATTCTGTGTACCTTAGTGTTTTTGATTAAATCAGCCTTGTTTCTGTTTTTCTTTAGTTCAGTTCTTCTCATGATTCTAGTTTAATTAGTTTGTTCTTTCTTGTGTCTAGTGTGACCATTCATCTAGAAAGTCCGATTCATTTGGGGAGGTGTGAACGCGCAATCAAACTCTAATCCAGACTTAAAAAGTGAACACTGGTCTTCCTAAAAACCTCGGTCTGGGTTCAGTTGAGTGAACCCAGACCTTCAACTGAAGATCTGGCTTCAGCTGCAAGTGGATGGGAGACCGGAGCAGAAAACTCTGCTCTGTGGGTTTAGATGAGGTTTTGTGTCTCTTGCCATGGCAACAGGTCTGTGTGTAGAGTAAAGCTGACACAGAGAGCGAGGAAAAGCAAAATATAAATGGTTTAAAGTTGTTTTACAACCGTTATCCCTTTGCTGTGGCGCACTGAAACCACTGTCACTTTTAAACCTTTAATAAACGACAAAAACTGGACTAATTGCCTCGTTTGTTTGTAGAATGTGGCGATATCCATAACAATCATCAAAAAGGATCAAATATTTCATAAAGTATAGGAGCCATGGTTTGTTAAATTTTAACAAACTAATCTATATTAAATTATTAACCAATATTAAAGAGAAATTGACTTAGTCCTCTCTTGCATCTTGACCACATCTATAAACAAAACTGTTTATAGATTTATATCTAGGAGAATACATACCCTACATGTCAAAACATCAGCAATATTCTCAACTTTACCTTAAGCCATATTTTATAGAAATCAAGTAAGAAATAAAGATGACATGACCATTTTTGTGACAAAATTCTGCTAATCTGGCATTGGAACAGTCTGGTTTTGTGGACATGTTTTTTTGCTTTTTTTGTTTTGTTTTTATTAGAGGCAGACTTGGAAAAAGGAAAACAAATGCCTAAAAAATAAACTACAACAAGGGGATTCATATTTTAGTGTTAACATGCATTGGTGGACAATGCCATACATTTTTTAGTCAGGTATTCATATGTTTCAATACATTTCAGAGATTTCAAATACAACTGGAATTCAGATTTAAAAAATGTCAAAACCTGGGGACGATCTTAGAACTTTTTGTTTATGAATAAAACATCTTGCCAGACAAAATATTAGATTATATTATTGTTTTGTTTTTTAATAACACTCCACAAATTACCATATCTCCAGAAATAGATTCAGTAAGTGCAATTTTTGGTTTGATCCACTTTTCTAAGCAATTCCAAAATATTTTGATTTGATTGCATTTATAGAAGATCTGGTCTATTGTTTCTATGTCACTTTCACAGAATGAGCATTTATTGTCATCAGTATTATAGTGATTTCTTAGTAGCTCTTTGGAGCGGTAAATTGCATTTAAAATTTGAAAGTGTGTTTCTTTAGCCTTTGGTTGTATGAGGAGTTTTAAATAAAGAGTTCTTTATTTAAATTTGCAAAGAATGTTATTTTTATTTATTTTCCCAGGGAATAAAGTTTTGTTTAGACATCTTCTAATTGTGTAGTTATTAGGGATGCACCGATTTATTGGTGCCAATTTCTTTAATTTTGGGAAATCGATGGATTTTTACGTGTGAAGCCGATTTTACCCACCAATTTTATCTGCCTCAGCAATGGTCTTAAAATCTGCCACTTTTCCTGCTATCCTGTGAGACAGGTTTGACTGATAAACCAGCCCCTCAGATCATGTCTGCATGCTTACAGTTTACAATAGTGACCCCACTGTTGCCAATTCAACAACTTTCTTGGAATTTGGGCAACATTTCAGATAAAAAAATTGTATTGGCCAAAATTGGAATTTGCAGAATTGCTTTTTAAAAGATTGGCGATCAGCCAGAAAGCTGCAATCGGTGCATCCCTAGTAGTTATTGAATTTTTTGTCATCAGAATATAATCTGATTAATAAATTGTTTTGGTAATGCATTAAATAATCTGGTAAATTCAACTTTTGGGGAAAGGAATTTATATTTTGCACAGAATTGTTCAAACTTTAACATGCAACCATTAGCATCCATTAAGTGTACAACAGACCAAATGTTCTTCTCCATCCGTTCTTTATAAAATAATGACTTATTGTGATGTAATATGACTGTTATTCCATATAATAGAGCAGTGTGGTGAGTAGTTATGTACATAGAAAATTTTCCATCATAGTAACAACTGTTTATGGAACTCTGATAGCTTAATGGGCAATTTATGTATATTGAAATCAGCCAGAAGTACAAGTTTTAGACCCCCTGTTTTGTTAAATATATGATTGGGAACATAATACCAGGATCCAGGATTTCAACCAATTAATCTTAAGGGTTCTGTTAAGACACTCGAAGTCAATTACTTTCATACTGCCATCTCTAATTTCTTTGTCCATGTGACCTTTTCTTAGGTAGTGTGGCCTGTTTCTACAAATAAAGTTCATGTTCATTTGATTGATAGTTTTAATTAGGCTCTTTGGGACAGTAGTGCTACAAGTTGAATATATTAATCTTGACGAGCTTTCCATTTTTGATAAGTAAATTTGTCCTAAAATGGAAAGATCTTGTTGGAGTCACAATTTAAGTTTGGATTTATATTTTTAATTTTGTTTTCAATAGTTAAGGTTGATTCTTGGTTTTTGGCTATAATAGTTCCTAAGTATTTAATTTCAGATTTAATTGGAATGCTATATATTTCTCTTCGGGAAGTGTCATGAATGGCTATAAGCTCACATTTCTTTAGATTTAGCATAAGTCCTGAAGCCTCTGACAATTATTTTATTTTATCAATTACAATTGGAGCCTGTTTGTGATATTTTAAGAAAACGGTGGTGTCATCTGCTAAATGGCTAAAAATTATTTCCGTACCAAACGAATTTGGTACAGATTGAACTTTTCATCTCACACTTTGAGCCGCTTAGAACAGATAACAAGCAGCAGAAAACAACAGAGTGACTTGCTGAAATAGGTTTGCAGTTTGTGGGGAAGATATACTCCATCCATCCGCTGAGCCTGGAGCCGCCTGGCCCCGTTAGCGGAGCGACACTGCTCTGAAAACTCTGGAGCATATTTCAAAGAAGTCTAATTTTGGATGAACTATGTGCATAGATGAAACTATGAGGGCTACTTTCTAGCCTATAAACATCTTAAAATAACTTTTTGTGACAATAGTGTACTTACTCTGGGCCGTGCAGACCTTTGGAAGGGCAGGGGCTCAAAGTTAAAAAGGGGCTTATTGAACAAGATCTTAAAACATCATACAACAACACGGCAACAACCCATATTAATCAAGAATCTAATATTTAATTGGATCATACTATATCATTGTCATGATGTGGGGGCAATGCAAAGGAAATATAGTCTATGTTTTATAATGTTGCTGTTTCTTCTGCTGACAGAGCTGGAGGGCTGAGTTGATCTGAGACTAGCTGTTAAACAGACCATAGGAGAGAAGGTCACTGGCTATGAAGCATCTTATTACTTCTGCTTAAACTCTGTATAACAACTTGGCTGCAGACTGCTTTAAAGATCAAAAAGCTCAGAGGGGTTAACTCTACATAATTTTTTGGCATTAGCTCCTATGAGAGATCTGGAATTGTAAGACAGAGATATCAAGGCAAATAAAACTCAGTAGCTGCTGGTAGGGCCCTCTAGACATTCAAGGGCCCCTGTGGATGGGTGAATTGTAACACAGATCATAGATCTAAACCTGTAGGATTCATTTATTGAGAATGATATTAAATTTTTTTAATGCATTCAGTGGTGAAAAAATCAAAACATAAATAGTACATCTAGGATTTAATTAGGAAGTTTACTTTGTAAAAGTGCAAAGAATCATCTTTACAGTTTGATTCTTGTGTTACCATGGCTACAATGTGGCGTAATATTTGTGTTTGAGCTGGGTTTGTTCACAAATACATCACAGCAAACAATAACCAATAATCAGTGGTTGAGTTTAAGCTCAGCCAATTAATCTGGACTCCCTGTCACAGACTTCAGTAAATCCCTATTTAATAACTCTTAGTGATGCTGAGGTTCTAAGTAGGAGGGGGTCATGGAGCCTAAGTCATGATTCTGTCTAAGGCCCCATATTACCTTGGGCCAGCCCTGCATGAAGAGCGAGCTGCTGCGCTGCAAATCTCTGTGCTGGAATCTAGCAGGAGTCTCTCGGTAGCCCCTATGCCAGTCCGCTGATGCTTTTGGGATATTTTGATTTATTTAATTGTGGCTTGTTTGGCCCCTGGAGGAGTTGGAACAAGTGGCTGGTGAGAGGGAAGTCTGGGCCTCCCTTCTGAAGCTGCTGCCCCCGTGACCGACCGACGGACGGACGGATGGATGGATGGATTTTGCTGCGATCCTAATTGTTGGTACAGTAAATTTCACTTATGTTTATGTGATATTTTGTGAGCTCCAAATGCTATGAACCAAACCTTTTAATTAGCAGTGTAGTATCTGTCTGGACAGAAACGCTGACTCTGGTAAATCAAGGGTGGTGGGGTTTGCATTTATGTGAAGGGCAGTTGGTGCTGCAACATCACTGCCAGAGACAGAGTATGTAGCCCCGACTTGGAGCTGCTATGTGTCACTCTGCGGCCATACTACCTCCCAAGGGAGTTTACCAACATCTTTGTGTGTGTAGTTTATGTAACGCCCAGTGCTAATGCAACAAGAGCAGCAATTCAAATCTTGGACTGCGTTCATCACCATCTTTAGAATAAGCCGGATGCTCTTATGTTCATCCTTGGAGATTTTAACCACTGCAGTTTAAATAAGTTTCTGCCTGGTTTTTTCCAGTACGTGAAGTGCAGTACAAGGAACTCTAACATCTTAGATAAATGTTATGGCAATATTAAAGATGCATATTCACATAGAGCTAAACCACCTCTTGGCAATTCATTTACTCCCTGCTTATTAGTCCATTTTTTTTTATTTGAAAGTAGTTTGACAGGAAATAGGGTTATGAGAGAGGGGGAAGACATGCGGCAAATGTCACCAGGGTGGGAATCGAGCCTGCGACCACTGGCATGAGGAGTAAGGCCTCAATACATGGGTTGTGCTTTGCCCCTGTGTCACCACAGCTCCCCTTATTGGTCCATTTTTAAGTCAAATAACCCTGAGCTCCACCAGGTGAAGGTGTGGTCCCAGGAAAAAAAATGGAGGCGTTGAGTTGCTGCTTCCTAGGTACAAACTGGGAAATATTTTTCTTGGATGCAAATCTCAACTGTGTTACTGAGGCAGTTAGTGCCTATATCTCCTTCTGTGTTGATTCTATTATACCTCAAAAGATAGTAAAGAGGTATCAAAATAACAAACAATATTTAACAAAGGAAATAAGTGAGTGCATTGCCAGGAAAAAATCTGCCTTTAAGCAGGAGACAAGGCAGGTGTTAGAGCTGCACAAAAGGATCTCAATCAGCTGCTGAGAACAGCACAGCGGCAGCATAAGGAGCGGGTGGAACGTGAACTGTCTGACTCAAACACTAAGGGATTGTGGGACTCCATCCGAGCCATGACCAATATGGCTTCCAAGCGGAAGGCCCTGGCTGCACTAAATGAGAAAGCAAAAGCAAACGACTTAAACAGTTTTAATTTACGGTTTGAAACTGATGATTCTAAGGAGTGTTGGCAAATATTAGAGGATGTAAATTGTGGATCTGAGAGCAGAATTGTAATTGATTTACAGTCAGGAACTAGGGTCTTCAAGGGTTTAAACACACATAAAGCAACTGGTGCAGACAATATGTCTGCTTTCCTTCTCAAGAACTTTGCAGGAGAACTTTCTCCAATTTGGCTTAAACTTTTTCAGATCTCTATAGACGCGCATTTGGTACCAGATATTTGGAAGAAATCAATTGTCATTCCAGTTCCAAAAATTATCGCCCATTAGCGCTCACTTTTATTGTAATTAAATCATTTGAGAAACTCATGTTGGAGCTACTACAAGTGGAAGTGCAGCCATTTCTGGATCTCCTTCAATTTGCTTACGCCAGTAGACGTAGTACTAGTGATGCTGTTTTGACACTGTCACACCTCACACTAAAGCATCTGGAGAACTCCGCATCATATGCCAGAATTATTTTTGTTGATTTTAGTTCAGCTTTTAATTCCATCAATGTAAACATTCTTCTCAGGAAATTGGTACAGTTGAAGGTTAATTCTTTTTTAACTAAGTGGTATTATTCTTTTTTTTTTTTTTTTTACCGAAAAGATCTCAGCAAGTAAAATTCAGTTCTCTCTGATTCTATGTTAACCCTTTCATGCATTAATTATGATATTTTGTGTCAGGATTTTTTCCATTTTTAAAAAATTTTCTTAAGGCATTAAAAATAAGTAGGAAAACATATTTTGTAAAAAATATATACATTTTTTTATTTTATTTTTTTTAGGTGATCAATTGTAATTTTCTCCAAATACAAAGTTATTTTAAAAATACATCAGTAGTATTGTTCTTTAGGGGTTATCTAATGTCACAATATATTTTTTTACCTGCAAGAGTCGTCTACAGTAGAAGAAGGGACAGGGTCGGTCGGCATGTTTTTTTTTTTTTGTCTGTCGGCCATATTGGATTTAACAAAAATAATTTCTTCCATTTGCAGCTGATGGCCAGTAGTTGATAGTGTATTTTATGATGCATTAGTGTCCCCTTCAGTGGTCTGTGTGCATTTATAACATAAAAATCCACAAGAAGCACAAGAAAATGGCTTTTAGACAGCTGTCCACTGTAGTGAACACTATGGATGAAAGGGTTAAGTAGCACAGGGGCCCCCCAAGTTCACCTTACCTTTTTATTTTGTACACAAATGAATATGTCAGTTCTCAACCCAATCAGTATATAATAAAATTTTCAGATGATACTGTTATTCTGAGTCTCTTAACAGACAATCCTGACAGTCATAAAGCTGCTGTAGATAAGTTTGTTTTATGGTGCGACTCTCACAAGCTACAAATAAACACCTCAAAAACTATTGAATTATTTCTGGATCCTAAATCAATCAGTGACCGGAGTCCTATAGCCATACATGGGTGCTCCATCAAACAGGTTACATCTTTTAGATACTTAAGTGTGTACATAGATGGCAATTCGATTGTGTGGTGTTTCTAAAATGATTATGTTGATTTTGTCAACATAAGCCGTTATTCGATTTTGGTTTAATAAACCATAAAAGAAAAAACAAGTCTGTTTTTGTTTTTTAATTTTTTATTTAAAATGAAAAAACAAATTGCCTGAAAATACATGGACCAAAATACCTGGGCATGTGTAATATTGGATTTGTTATCTGTGTAAGCATCTTTGTGTGTATGTGTGGGTAAGGCATGCTACAGGTAAATGTTATCATTTAGTTTGGTTAAGAATAATTATTACACCATCAATAAGTGACTTCTAAGCGATGTTCTTAGTTGCCAGAGGAACACAGTAACACCTTCATGAGCTCAGAGGTTCAAACTGACGAAAAACAATGGATGCTCTCTGCTAAAATATTTCTTGATGTCTTCCATGTTCTTTCAGCAAACAGTTGAGACAGAGCTGTTTTTGGGTTCACCACTATTTACCTGCTATTTTATCTGCCATTAAAAGTATTCTTAAAAGTTTATCTGTTAGTCTGCAGCTCATGTGACCAAATGAGCGGAGGAGATGAAAAGTTAAAACACTCAACATTGTCTTGTACACAACCTCTGGTTGAGTAACCCCAAGATCACTAGGTCTTCTTAAAAGACAGAGTCTCTGAGAACAGTTTTTAAGAATATAGTCAGTTTTTTCTGCAAAGTTGAACTGTCCAGGAATTATTTAAAATTTACCAGAGTATTTAAGATTTGCCAAAGTTTCAACAGATTGTCCCTCGAGTGAAACTGGAACCACATTAGGTCTTTAGGGCATTTAATTAGCTCTACCTCCTTACAAAAATGAAAAATTAATAACAAATAATAAAGACTTTGTGGTATTTTCATGTAGTAATGTAATTATATTAGTTATGTTACCACCCCGACGCCACTAGAGGCAGTAGTAGACCCGAAAAGATACAACTAAGGAACAGATTTAGAAGTATGTGGAAAGCTACAGAATTTGTTAAAAACTGTGAGCTGTGTTGAAGTGAATAAAAGATTGAAGTTCAAATACAGAGTGGAACTCTTTCCTAAAGGTGAAGATATATCACAGATTTCAAAAGAAAATAAAAACGGGAGACTGTGGATAATATAGGAAATAGCGCCCCCTTCACTTCCGGAGTGCAATGGCCCCATTTCCAAATAAAGCATGAGACTGCCAGTGTTTTCTTTTGAAATATGTGATAAATTCACCTTAAGGAGTCCAGCTCTCAGCATGTTTGAAGTTTTCTCTTTTATTTACTTCAGCACAGCTCACAGTTCTTAACAAATAGCCTATATACCATGATTAGTGGTGACTTTAATTTTTCGCCACATAGATTGTTTCCGGGTCCGCTTGCTCCTATTGTTTTTAACCACAACTGCAAGAGCTGTACCATGAACAAGATGCAAAAGTTAAAATATCTGCGAACTACTGGTAGAGCAACTGAGTTTAGTTGTGTGCTGTTGTGTCCAGTAATTAGCCGGTACCATCCAGTGCTTAGTTTTATTTTCCATTTTTCTGCTGATATCAAGGCGACAGCGGACCATAGCTGCCTGCTATTTCATAGCATGAGGATATTGAAGATCCAGCGTCAGAAGTGGGTAGATGGTGGTTAAAAGGAGCTGCTCATGCTTTGTTCAGTGGAATAATTTGTTGGAGGAAAATAATGGGGGAGGAAATCCACTGCTACGGGAACAAGCTGAGAACAGAGGCAGCGATTTGGCACAAGGTAAGTCGATTTGTGTCAATTTGTGTGTGTTGATATATGCGTTTGTGTTATAGGAGTATGAAATTATTTTTAGGCAACTCCTTAGTTTTTGTTTATATGACAATTATATAAAATACATATATAAATAACATGCAGTCGGAGCGCCCCTCTGATACCGAGCGCGGTAATTTAAGAACAGCAGAGAGCAGCAACGCTTCAGCCTGAAAATTATTCCGTCTTTCTGTTCTACCAACACCGAGTAACATGATCCAAACCACACAGGTAGCCGGTCAAATTAAAGTCCAAAACCTTCGCTTTTTTGGAAAAGTCAACATTGCTGGAGAAAATGTTTAGTGTTTTCCTCTTTTCTCTGGTCTCTTTCACAGAAAGAAGTTGATTACTCCGACATGAGTATAATTACAGCAATTCTGGGGAATAACAACAAAAATAATTATAAAATAAACACTGTATAGGTGTCACCGATCCACATGAAAAATCCACAGAAAAAGTGTTACAAATGGTAAAGAATCACGTATTTCCCAAATCCCAAAAATATGACATGTACCTTTGCTGTTTGTTTCAGAATGATAATCCACGTTAGAGTGAATGTTTCCACTTGGCTGCTATAATCTGTTCTTCCGTTACAGAGACATAATTTCTCTCTTAATTTTAATTTTTCTCTTCTATGCATTTTTTTTTGTATTTCTGTTGGTACAGATGCAAACACTGTGCTGCGTCTGCTAAATTAATTTCAGCTACATACTTTCAAAAGAATATTCAGATTTTAACATGCATTTTCTAAGTAGTAAGTATTTCAGTTTACTCTTACTCAGTTACTTCAGTGTTACACCTCTGAAATATTTTTTGCAGTTTTTTAAATTGTGATACAGAAACTGTTTCACTTAAACATTTAATTTCCTGTGATATTGTCAATTTATTTTCAAGCAAAACTCTCAAAATGAGGTTAGGGTTTATTAGTTTTTGATTACGTTGTGTAGCTAAATAAAAAATAAAATGCTTAAGTGCTAAAACGGAAGTTCGTGGCGTCTTTCTGTCTGTAGACACGAATAAGTAGATGCCTCATTGAGCCCTGAGTCTTACGTTACGTCACTGCCATCTTGGCAGCAGAGCGATCGGAGCTCATTAAGTCCTGTGCTGTGTTGACTAATTTCAACCGTTTTACAAAACAAACTGGATTCATTGGCATTACCTTTCACAGGTAAGGATGAAAGAAAATAACATAATTTTTACGAGCAGAATTACTTGACTTTGCAGCCAGAAAGTCCCTTCTAAACAACAGAGAAATATTTCCTACGTAGCTAAATTGGCCCACAGTAACCACTGATTGTTAGCGTAGCAGCTAACGTTTTCTTA
>NW_006800474.1:159404-168266 GCF_000485575.1 Poecilia formosa | reverse complement strand
CCCTGAGTTTTTCGATCTTTAGAGCAATCTGCAGTCAAGTTTCTATGGAGGCTAAATAGTCAGATATTATTAGGGGTTATTTAATAAAATGGCAGCAAATTTGCTTATTTCATGACTTCATAACCAGCAACCATCTCTCCTATGGTCTGTTTAAAAAGTCTCAGATCAACACAACCCTCCAGCTCTGTCAGCAGAAAAAACGGCAACATTATACCTATCGGGAAAACATAGGCTACATTTGCTTTGCATTGTCCACACATGATGACAATGATATATGATCCAGTTAAATATTATATTCTTGATTAATATGAGTAGTTGCTATATTCCTGTTGGTGTTTTAAGGGGCACATTTTCAAAGTTAAAAATGTGCCACTTTTTAATTTTAAGCTGCTGCCCCTTTAAAAGTCTCTGCATGGCCCTGTGGAAACTATACAAATGTTGAGAAAAAACTTTTTTTTTGTCAACATTTGTTGTCAGTACACACATTACTCTAACTCTAGCTCTCACAACTATTTCTTAAGACGGGTTTCACACCAGAATCAGAATGGAGTGTAAAATTGTAAAAATGAGGGTAAAGAATAGAGTCTCTGAGATGAACAGCAGTAGTAAAGAAAAGTAACGACTGGCTCAAGGTCTTAGCAAAAAACAGGAGACCATGCAGTGGTAAAAATGCATAAAAAGGAATATTAACAAAAACAACAATCAATTGTGGATATCGGTATCGGTGTAATTCAAATTCTTGGATGTGTTGTATGAGTGCATATGGAAGTGCTGAGGTGCCAAAACTCAAATGTGCAAAAGGAGGGGAGCTGAGGCCTGGCAACAGAACACCACAAGCGTCAAGCAGCAGAGTGGACGCCAAAGGTGGAGACAGCCAGGCTTAAATACTCTGTGCTCCAAATCAACCGGTCCAGCAACACCTGCAAAGGGGAGGAGCACAAAGACGGACAAAAGCACCTGCAGCCCAGCCCACAAGGCCCAGGGCCGTAACGGTAACAAAAATAATTAAAGCTGCAAGCAGCATTGGAGGCCGTCGCAGCTGAGCGCCGCTCTGGCAACCACAGAGCTCCAGCAATGGCACCCACTCTCCACCATCCACGCTCTTGTACATTTCCCGCACCCGTCTACAAGGTGACGAGTTCAGCAGCGCTTTTTCAGGATGCACCAAAAATCTGGTGCAGATCGGCTGATGTATTAAGAAGATATAGTTGTTGGAATAATCCAGGGGGTGCAGTGGAGTTGAATCGCAATTTAATGCCATTGGGCTCTTCATAGGTTAACAAATGTCAATCCTACCAAGTTTGTTTCAAATCAGATGATCCATATATGATTTGGAGAAAATTGTATGCAAAGGGAGAAGCAGGGGCGCAATTACATATTATTCAGGTGGATGCAAAAACATAAATTGGCACCCCGCCCTCCGAAGGAAGGTACGCAAGGGTTAAGGAGCATAGAAAACATACGGTCGCTCTACCACCCCCCAAGACGAAGACACGTGTCTACATGTGTGCGAGGTGAAGGAGCGTAAGGGCGCGGTGAAGTGTATGTGAAGGCATCATTGGGGCACCGCCCCCTCCAGACAGGGTTTTGACGCCCCCTCTGGTGCAGCGCCCCTATGCGTTGCATGCACTGCATACCCACTTTTTGCGCCACTGGGGAGAGGGATTATCATTCGTTATTCAGCCTTGCCCACATGCTGCTGCCAGCAACCAGCATTGAGAGAAGGATTTACCATCATGTTTTATTTCATTATACACAGGTTGAAATCTGCATGAATCATAGAGTAAAAGGAATAAAAACAGTAGGAAAACAGGTGACTTCCTGTTGAAAGGGGCCGGGGCTAAGGTGATGTCACTAATTGTCTATGTGAATGTGATAAGCTCTGGTCTGTGATGATACAAATGAAGTGTGATGCAGCTGAGAGCTCCTATGTGAAAGTTATTCCACCTTGATGTTTCATGATTGGTCAGATTTGAGGCTTGGCCACATGCTTTGATGTAGAAAAAAATCTTATAACTTTTGACCTTCAATGCCTCAAGTCTGTGCTGACTGAGTTTAAAGCCTGGATCTCAAAAGCTATAAGATGAGTGCGCTCAGATACGTTTATAAAAAAAAGACAATCATGGGTTTAATCCAAAATGGTCGACTTCCAGATGGGTTTAGACCATGGCTCCCAGAGACTTGAGATGGATCTTTCCAAGTAAAAAAAGTCAATTCCTGTTCTGAGGAGGCGGGGCTTTTGTGATGTCGGACTATGATGACATAGGGTCATCAGGCATCCAACCAGGATCACTCATACCAAGTCTGGTGCCAGTTGAGCTTTTTATGTGAAAGTTAGAGTGTTTTGTTTCCTTTGGCGAGTACTCTAAGCTCGCCGCTCGGCAACCATGGGAGCTGCCATACCGTAACCCTGTCGCTGCTTGATGTCTGAAGTTCACCTCATTGCAGACTGAGCGCCTCCTCTCAAATAAATTGGACACTGGCAGACCTGTATGGATATTTATATCAACCTACTTTGAGGATCCATGTTTCTTTGTGGAATTCATCAAGGTGAGTCTAACTTAAATCCACAGTGTTTGGTCTGCTCGCGCAGTTCAATGTGAACCACAAATGTTCACACAGAGTTGCGCTCAATGTTCACACATGCAAATTTAGAGGTGTATGGCATTTGAGTTATTCACAGATCCTGAGTGACTAAGCTTTCCAATTATGTCAAACACATAGAAATAAAAGATATTATTCTGTACTACCAAGTGTTATGTGCATTAACAACAATTAGGGCTAACTGTGATTTAGAAGCACAATTAAAGAAAAATAGACTTGAGTAGCTTTAACAGAAACAAAAATCATTTTCTACACCATTAAATATAAAAATAATTAACCCATTTATATCAACTGTAATTAATTTAATCATTTTTAGAAAATCAACAGCTGTAGATGTGTAAGCAGAGCATCATAGGCAAGTAAATTAATAAAAAACAAAGAACAGTTCTCACTAACTGAGACGAGTCCTCATAGAGCCGTTCAAGGAATCCAATCACTAGTGAACGACACAACACTCAGTAGCTGTGACTCGGCTTCCTCTGATCATATAAGTAGTCCTGGTGTAGGTGAGTTTGCTTTAGGGTTGAAGGATTGTAAGGTACTATTTGTATTTATTACTGCTCTCAACCTGAAGTGTCAGCTAGAACACCACTTAGGCCAGGATTCAGCTCAGGACAAGATGTTAGGATGAGGTGCACCAGATGTTTAATGAAGATATGAGGCAGGATCCTTTCAACTCTTCTGTATTACAGATCTTGATCCAATTGAACAATGGAAGGGCATAAATGTGTGTTTCGGTGTGTTTGTGGTTTCTGCTGAAGATTTTAAGTTATATTTTAGGGAAATATCTGGCTCTATCTTCCTCTTATGGATCCCAGGTTCTCCCGACGGGTCGAAGTGAAGCCACACAGAAAACAACAATGAGTGTAGATGTCACAGAATTAAAGTTTAATCCAATAGAAGACAATGTATGAAATTATAACAGAAACTGCAGAACAACGGAGACATATATTCCTTTACCTGAGACAAATGGAAAAGAATAAGGAAAGAAAAGTAAAGACGTCTTTGGAGAATTGCAAGAGCAAAATCTAATTTGTTACTCCTGTGTAGAAAGTTTTATAGTAAAGGCGTATTCTTGTCTTTAATTTATTCAAATAAGGCGTATCTTTGCTCATCCAACCAGGAGCTATCTCTGACCCTCTCTAAAGTTAGAAACTCCCTGCAATTTGTTTCCAAGATCAAAGGCCATTTGTCCCCTTTGTCTAAATAAAGTGGAAGCAGAATTTCTCCCCTAATGGCCTGGACTCCTGCTGTTTTATGGCTTTTCACTGATCTGAAAAGCTGATCACAGATCAGCTTTTCACTGTTCCTCCAATCAGGAGGAACTTCTCCTGATTGTTTTCCCACACTGACAAAAAGGCACTTTCAAAAAGATCTTGGCAAACAATCTGCTGTAACTACAGGTAAAATAAAGGTCAATAGGGCAAATGTGGCAGAATAAGTTATTTTTAAAACTATAATTAGGCTATTTCAATCAAGACATGTTAAGTTTTAAAACTAGCATATTCTAAATTTATTAACATTTCCTAGAATAAACAAAAATACAGGGTAGCACTTTGACAGGTTGTGAATAAGACTGTCATGACCCTGTTATAAACATGACATAACACCTGTCATGAACATCAGTAAGTCTTCATGAATATTTATGACTGTTATATAGTTTCATTCAGTAAATCATGACACTTTTAATACAAAGTTGACATTATTCAAAATGTCTTTGTTATGACAACTTGACATTAACCAAGAATCATCATGTCATAAATATGTCACAATAGTAGTCATAATGTCAAACTGTTATTACACTGTCAAAAGCTTTAACAAATCAGTAATTAAAATTTCCCCCTACCTGAAATAAAGCTGAACAAGTAGGACCAACAATACAGATTTCACTAAGCTTTATTAAACTGTCAAATGATTTAATAACAGTCAATAATTCCTCTGACATCAAGTGGAACAAGTAGCACCACTTATGAAAATGTCAAGTGTCATTGCAGTGTCAATAACTCTTACCTCAAGTAAAGTGAAACAAGTAGCAACAGTTATAAATATATAATTGTCATTACAGTGTCAAGTGCTATATTAACAGAGTCACTGATATTAAATCTTACCTCAAGTGAAGTGAAACACTGGACTACTGATAACTACCATCATAGCTGTAGAACAAACCCTTTGTACATTGGAATAAAACTAAAGATAACTTGTTCTAAGATAACAGAGGGTTTAACATCTGGTCAGTATATTGTTACTCTGAAAGACTGATTGAAAAACTACAACAGAATTGCTTATTCTTTAACTTAGGAAAATAGGTTCTTTGAACAGTCCTAACTTTTTTTTGTTGCTTTGATTATGTCAGCCATCTCCTTCGTTATAGTCTTCCTGTAATGCTCTGAAAACAGGAGATCCTCTTGTCTTCATTTCCTGGAAGCAGCTCTTTGAAGGTGTCCAGAAATGCTCAGAAATTATAGCTGTTCTTGTAATAGTCAATCATGGTGAAAGCCTTTTCATGAATTCAAACTTGGTGAATCTCTTCTGGACATTCTCATAGTGGGTGATGACTCAATTCACTGTGGTCACTTAAAAAAAGAACAAAAAACAATGTAATCATAATTCAGCATTTATTTAAATACCATTCTAAAAATGTCCCTTGCTGCACACTGTCAGAATGGTAGACTGGCAGACAAATGTCTAGTTAACATGACTGGTTGAAGTGCAATACAATTATTTCTTAATACAAGTAGCATAATAACTAAAGCTGAACAAAATTATTCTGATCAAATATTTGTGTGGCAGAAGTTCAGACAGCTTGTTATTCAGAATGCATCATTTAATGTATAGTTTTAGGCACATGAGTGTATCTTTTCACTTAATGAGCATTCAAAATTATTTTCAACCAGATACTGTCATGATCCGTGTTTTTGTGTATTTATATTAAGGTTTTTCTTTGTTCAGTTTCTGTCCTGTGAGTCTCTGTTGTCTCTGCGTCTTCCCCATTGATTGTTCCCAGGTGTGTTTTGTTCCCTTGATTACCCCGTGTGTATTTAGTTCCACCTGTTGTCTGTGTTC
Organism: Poecilia formosa; assembly: GCF_000485575.1. Classification (NCBI taxonomy): domain Eukaryota; kingdom Metazoa; phylum Chordata; class Actinopteri; order Cyprinodontiformes; family Poeciliidae; genus Poecilia; species Poecilia formosa. Next base: position 162,599 of record NW_006800474.1, on the reverse strand, counting down.
CTCGTCGGGTCCTTGTCTTCGTCTACGTCTTTGTCTAGTCAGTCTCATGTCAGTCTAAGTCTAGTGTCTAGGTATGCCTATCCAGTAGTACTGCAAAGTCCTGGATAGCGTAAGTTCCTATTTCAGTTAACTCTAAAACATAACTTGTTAACTCAGCTGGTGGATGTTTGGATGTTACCACTTACCTATCTCCTCACACCCCCCTTCACCTGGAGAAAATAGTAACAAAAAATGACTTGCCTAATTTTCTTGGGGAATATTTCATCTGCTTCTTTCTCTTTGGTCAAATAGGAACTTCTTTCTCTGGTGGCTGGTCCTTATTATCATCCTCCACACTCGTAGCATGTCTTCATTAGCCAACTTTGTCCCCCCCACCATGTGTCCTTAGGATAAAATCAGTCTTAATGTGGCTAAAGTTGCCAAAGCAAAGAACACAAGCACATCACAAGTTGCAAAATAATGCACATAAAGGATAATTTTGACTAACATATTGGCTATTAATTTGTTAGATTAAAATTGGAGGGAAAACCCCCATTTGCTTGTCTTGTTTATATGTTTAATATTAAGGGCTAACGTTACAGTAATGGAGATTAATAACTTCAGCTAACATTAACTTACAGCAAAGTAGGATTGGTTTGAATTGCTCATAGCCAACATTAGAAAGAAAGAACATAGTCAATGTTATTTTCTCAAAGAAAATGTAACATTAAAAAGACACATACGTCATATGTATTAGGTGCCAAACTTCGGCTTCTTTTTAAACAGGAGGTCTGGCCGTTGTTCTGTCAGATCAGCATGCGTTGTCAGATAGTTATACGCTTAGCTCAGACATGTATACGGCCGTCATTACCATATGACTTTATTTAATCAGCAACATAGAATCATGACATAGATTATCATACATTTTGTTATTAACAGCTGTATGACATCCTGACTTAGCGGTTAAGTAGGCTAATGAGTTTTACACGGGCATGTGTTGCATAGTTGACTGCAGCTGCAGCCAGACCCTGCTTTAAATACACTTTGAAACCACGACAACGCATGTATATCTATCTAGTTATCATATTATAAACAATTTAATGACTTATTTTCGTCATAACTTGTTGCGTATGCTGAATTGACAACTCCACTGACGGTCGGACTTCTTAATGCGCATGCGCGGGCATGCTACTAACTGAATGTATGCTATCCTGACAGCGTATGGCTATCTGACAGAACACTGTTATAACTAGTGTTAGGTAGGCCCCACCATAGACATGAATACGTAGACCCTCATGGAGCGCTGAGTCGTACGTTATGTCACCGCCATCTTGTATGTGGCAGCAGAGCGGTCGGAGCTCATTTGTGCTTTGTGGACTTATTTCAACCGTTTTACAAAACAAACTGGATTCATTGGCATTACCTTTCACAGGTAAGAATGAAAGATCAGAATTACTTGACTTTGCAGCCAGAAATTCGCTTCTAAACAACCGAGAAACAGTGGCGGTGTTCTGTCAGATCAGCATACATTGTCAGATAGTCATACGCTTAGCTCAGTCATGTATATGCAGTCATTACCATATGATTTTATTTAATCAACAACATAGAATCATGACGTAGATCATCATACACTTTGTTATTAACAGTTGTATGGCATTCTGACTTAGCGGTTAAGTAGGTTAATGAGTTTTACACGGGCGTGTGTTGTAGTTGACTCCAGCTGCAGCCAGACCTGCTTTAAATACACTTTGAAACCACGACAACACATGTATATTTATCTAGTTATCATATTATATGATAATATTAAAAATGTAATGACTTATTTTCGTCATAACTTGTTGCATATGCTGAACTGACAACTCCACTGACGGTCGGACTTCTTAATGCGCATGCGTGGGCATTTGTACTAACTGCATGTATGCTATCCTGACAGCGTATGGCTATCTGACAGAACAGCGGCAACAGAAATTTTTTCCTGCAGGTGCTAAGGGGGAGCTAAGCATTTTACTGAGCGTGCTGTGATGGATCTTTTTTCCCTATAGCTATCAACTCACACGCATTAGTTTTGTTATTTTTCAGACTGGTTTGCATTTATTTGACGCGTAGACGTCAGCACGAAGCCTTAGCCAGATGACTTCCAGATAATATTACATTGTTTAGGTTAAAACAGTGTTTGTGACAAAGGGGATACCCTACTATTGACCCTACGTCACATTGAAGCACCATGATGTAGGTCGGAAGTGAGATTCAGGAGCATTGAACTGAGTGGCTAAAGTTGTTTTTGTCAGTTTATTCATAGTTTCTACTTGCTGGAATCAAGCTAATTTGTGTGTGAAGGTAACACACCTGGTTGGGGCTCATAGACGGCGGTATTTACAGAAGCCTGAAACAGCTACCTTAGAAGCCGACCCATATCTCCTCCCTGTGGAAAGTGTTGATCAAATTATATTATAATTACTGCAAAATCAACTAAATAAAAGCGATATTAGGCTACCACATGTATGTATTTTGACAGGCTTTACACAGGAGAGCATAGATTTGGACATCTATCGTGCTGGAGAGAGTGACATCAGGTGCAAAGCATCATATTGCCATATTTGTTTGGTTTTTTTTGTTTTGTTTTTTTAAATTAACTTGTGTTCATTTAATTGCCTAATTATCCACTACAGGGCTTGATTTGACTATTACTATTATGATTAAAAAAATATATGCTTTCTACCAGTTACCTTCTTACTACTATGGTAGGTTGCTATTTTAAACATTGTCAATATCGCCGAAGTCAGTTCATGTAGATAGCAGATCTGCGTAAACTAAGAAATTGCGACCGCCGATTGGTCAGTTGCTGACAAATACCCTGGAATGATTGGGGGAGGATTGCATGGGTGGAGCCAGCATCATGTCAATGGACCTTACCAAAGGGGCCGCGATTCATTCATTCATCCGTCGTAGGATCAATAAGAACAAAGGAGTGTGTGAAGGTGTAAATATTATTGATTTGTGTTTAGTGAATGAAAAAAAGAAAGTCAATAATTAACACATCCATTATGAAAACCTTTTAGCTAAGTACAGCATAATGGCAGTACCGATACAACTTCTACACCTTGAAGCCTGTCTGTTACACAGTCTTACGTTAGCTGAACAGATCAATATGCAATGTGTACCGTATCTGACATGCATTAAAGATTTTATTTATTTTACCTGAAAAGGCTTTTTACT
>NW_006800474.1:156944-158454 GCF_000485575.1 Poecilia formosa | reverse complement strand
CAAATATGGGAAGTGTTGAAGCCTCTACTGTATCAAATTGACATAGGAATAACAGAGTTGGCCGTTCTAAGGTAAAAACCCTGCGCATACAGTGTTCATGTTTTGTTTTTTTTCATCCAGATGCGCCCCCCCTGCAATGACAGCTTTTGTGGGATTTTTGTTTGTTTGTTTACTCAGCATATGATGATTTATTTTTATTTTGTGTCTTTTGATGAAAATGCTGCAACAACTACATATAAGTAATGTTAAATCAGATTTTAAAAAATTTTAATATTTTCTGGGGTTGCTATGACTTTTCCAGGGGGAGCTATAGCACCCCCCTGTTTCCTATGTAGCTAAATTGGCCCAAAGTAACCACTGATTGTTAGCGTAGCAGCTAACGTTTTCTTACTGTTTTCTAATAAGAGAGCTGATGAAAAACCGCTGTTAGAGGAGAATTGCAATAAAAACCAGGGGATTTAGTGAGGAAAGATCAGTCAGAATCAGAGCTGGAGCTGCTGTTGTTCAGCCTGTTTCCAGCTCAGCTTCTCCATGTCGGTATTTAGCTATAAAGATGCTACGAGTCAGAGCCCAACATGCTGAAAATGTCTTTTTCTGAATGTGAAGGAAAAATATATGTATTTTCTATTACACTTTTGGATAATTTCTCTTTTATCCTTGGCTTTAGCCTGTGAACCAGGACGCCTCAGAAGTCATTGGAGTTCTCCCAGTGAGACCAGCAGACTGAAGCCCTGCCTGTGACCAGTGTTCCCAGTATAATAAATAAATGTTTTGTTCTTTCACTTTTTGTGTTTTTTTTAAATATCTCAATCTGAAGTATTAGTGTATTAATGTAGCTTATGTAATGAAATAAAAATAATTTACTCTGTTAGAATTATTTTCACTCTTTGCTGTCAATAGCAGAGTTGACATACTGAAATATTTTTTTCTCTGGAAAAAAGTAAGAAAAATATGTAGTTTAATGTTTGACAATGACTGATTTATAAATCAAGTCATTTCTCAATAATGTATAAAAAATAAATACAAGAAAATTATGTTTTTTGTCTTGAAATATTAAATGGAATTATGTAAATATGTTTAATAAAACACTGTAAAAGTGTGTCTGTTTATCAATGTCAATATTAAAATTATCAGAATCATTTCTATCTAATAAAAACATTGTGCTCTTTCTTCAGAAAAGCCCCAAAACTATTAAATAATCACATCAAAAGTTAGAAACTCTGTCTTAAGTCATTTCTTTGATATATTAGTGTGTGTGAGAAAATGTGTCAATGACAGATATTAACTTAAAATACTTTGTAGAACAGCACTTTTTGAAGTTCGGTCCATTTACTTGTAATTGGCTTACTGGCAGAGAAGCCACATTCAATATGGCGGACGCTGTGACGTATCGCAGCAACGGGCCGACCCGCTCCATAGACATAATATAAGCATAGACGCCTCATGGACCGCTCCGGCGCAGGAAAAACGGCGGCCATCTTGGAGCGGTATACCCTCCTACTTTGCTCAA
>NW_006800474.1:140950-156934 GCF_000485575.1 Poecilia formosa | reverse complement strand
AAATGTTTTGTTCTTTCACTTGTTGTGTTTTTTTCAAATATCTCAATCTTAAGTATTAGTGTATTAATGTAGCTTATATAATGAAATAAAAATAATTTACTCTGTTGGAATTATTTTCACTCTTTGCTGTCAATAGCAGAGTTGACATACTGAAATATTTTTTTCTCTGGAAAAAAGTAAGAAAAATATGTAGTTTAATGTTTGACAATGACTGATTTATAAATCAAGTCATTTCTCAATAACGCATAAAAAATAAATACAGGAAAATTATTTGTCTTGAAATGTTAAATGTACATTAAATCATGGAATCGTGTAAATGTGTTCTTTAATAAAACACTGTAAAAGTGTGTGTCTGTTCATCAATGTCAATATAAAAATTAGAATCATTTCTATCTAATAAAAACATTGTGCTCTTTATTCAGAAATCCCCAAAACAATTAAATAATCACATCAAAAGTTAGAAACTCTGTCTTTTGTCATTTCTTTGATTACCAAATATATTAGTGTGTGTGAGGAAATGTGTCAATGATGGGTATTAACTTAAAATACATTGTAGAACTTTATAAAGTGGGAGATAGGAGGGGGGTTTGTCAGTTTGAATCTCTGAGCTCAGGAATCCATTATGGGGTCTGTCTGGCAATAAGAACATCTATAGGAAGTCATGTATTCCCAGTTTAATAACCATTCTTAACCAAACTAAATGACAACATTTACCTATGGCATTCAAAGTGCTTTATTCTGTACACACCTTGTTGATATTGTGATTGAATTAATGTGTTTTATTCTTTAGTTTTAAAGAGGTTGGAAAATTTCCACCTATTTTGATGGACAAAATAACTTCCTATATATAGAATCAATATAAGATCCTACCAACAAAAAGGCTTTCAGAACAATTTCAATTCTTACATGAATTTGTTTAACAGTCCTAGTTGTTTGCTCATGCATTGTAATGAGCAAACATTACAATGCTTGGTGGTCCAGAACATCATTCATCTATTTATTGACTCAATTTATTTTCTTTAAAAAAAAAAATCTAAAATAATATTTAATAGACCTGATGAGTCACAGAAATGTAGGTTAGCAGTTTATAGTTTGAGTTTCTAAGTGTAATTAGTCTTCTGTTTTCTGTCACTGGAGGAGATGGGATCTCAAATTCAGGCCTTGAGCCAGTGTCCTGCAACTTCTAGAAGTATTCCTGGTCCAACACACCTGAATCAAATGGCTGCATTACCTTCTCAGAATGCAGCCAGGTTCTCCAGAGTTCAGCTAATGACTTCATTATTTAACTCAGGAGTGTTGAAGCATGGACGGATATAAAAGTTGCAGGACACAGATCTGGCCTGGAATTGAAGATCCCTATTCTGCAGTCTTTATTAGATTTAGGAATTTAGATTTTGATACCATGTCTTATAGCAAGTGGGAGATTACAATATTTAAAAATGGAAAAAATTAATTAAATTAAGTTGGGTTGTTTTTTCTTATTCTTCTTGGAATTTTTTTTAAATTTTTGCGTTGGGCCATTTTTACCCCAGAGCTTTGTTAAGAGATGAGAATTAATTGCCATTATGCTCCCCAGTTAGAAGTTGACAATCACAAGTTTCTTTATATTTCAGAACAAGTTGTTCAATATTTGTTAGGAAGGATTAACATTCTGTATTGGAAAATTTAGACAGATGTAGCTGATTATAGCTTTGTGGAAATAGGCAGTCCTTTGCCAGAGCATGTTTTTAAGTACCCCAGAATGGCTATCACAGGAGATTCAATAATTCCTTAAACATGCATCTTTCATGCATGAAAGAATCAAAGTAACAGTTTCTGATATAACACTAATCATTATATTCATCCAGCCATCCAACACGCTCATCCTTGCAGATAACATATGGAGCTAAAAACTATTTTACCCTCCTCAACCCCAAATTATAACCTCCCCACCCCAGACACGCACGCGCACACACACACACACACACGCACGCTTCTCTTAAATATTATATTTTTGTTTTCTTTGTTTTTGTCCACAAATGTATGCTGAGGTCTTCTCTCACTCTCTTCTACCTATCTGGCCCCAGATCTCAAAAATGCTCCTTGAGGAGCATAAAGGAATAAATTCAGTCTAATTTTGGTTGTAACCTCAATTTTCTGATTACCATCACTTGAGATGTGTATTGATGTGTGTTGTTGCAGTTGAAATTTAATTGATTTACAGTACCCAAACGCTTCCCCATCTTTTTAAATTTCTTACTAAAAGATGTTGTGTATTTAAGTTCTTTGGATGATTCCATCTCACTACTTAGTAAGTATACTAATTACTAATTTACCAATGTAAAGTGACATTATGGTCCTCAGTCTATAACAGTTGGTGGCAGTAATGCAGAACTTCAATGTTTGCCAACTACCAATAAACACTAAGAAGAAGAAGATTTTTTTTGAGGGGGGGGGGCGCTGTGCATTCTGGGAACAACACAACGACTTCAAGATGGCGGCGAGCAGAAGGCTGGCCAAGGTAAACGTTTCCGTTTGAACTCTATGATGCATTCTTCTTAATATGTAGATGCCTTGTTGGGGCCAAACTTCGTGATCACATTGTGTCTAAGAGCATACAAAATAATGAAACAGTTCAATGCTGTACTTACTGTCTTAATCTTTAAATCTTCGGTTAACGAGAGGTCATGCTGGTCGTCCAGCCAGGCAGTAACGTTGTGGTGATCTGCGAGGAGGCCAATAAATTCATGGCTAGCCCTCCTAAGACATCCATCTTATGGATTTTGTATACGATTGGGTATCGGTTGCACCGGTGCTTTGATTAAAGAAGTCGTGGAAATTTGATGGTTTTGTTGTTGTTTTTTTTTGTCCAAACGTATATGATTTCAGTGCGAGACTGGTTAGGCAGTTTATTATTCTAAGATGGTAATAATTCATCACTCCGGTGGTTTAAGTCGATCACACCCTACAGGATAGTTATTAGCTGTGAATCCTGGGTAGGAAGTTTAACATTATGGAAACGAACTTCCATTTATTCTTTTGCGTGGAGTTTTGTTTAATCAACTGTGGTGCACTTTGTTTTACAAAACACTGTTTTTTCAAAAATGCGGTCTTTTTGTATTGAGGGTCACATGACTATCAGAGTTATTAGTCACTTGATGAAGTCACATAAACTCTTATTACCTAGGAAAATACCTAGATAAAATCTGTTCATACAATTTATTCCTCCAAAAGACAAAATCACCAAAAATTTGATCAGTATATAATTTTTGATGTGTTTGAGTTGTAACAAGAAAACAAAACTGATGAGGCCAAAAGGATCATATTATCTGCTTTTTTGTACTTCCAAGATATAATTGATCATTCAATTCGCTTTAAAAACACACCTAAACATTCAATTAATGTTTAGGTGTCTGGGGTGGGGAGGTTAGTCAAACAGGATCAAAACTTATGTAAGGAACTCTGGTAGGTATAGACAATATTATCAGCATGGTGTCTATATCGGCTGATATTAGCTGTAAAATTTAATATTGGACATTGGCCATACTGTCAAAATAATTCACTGATATAAAAGGCGTTGTTTTTATATGATAAACCAGTGACAATGAGTCCTGCAGCACAGCATCATAAACTGCTAAGCGTTAATGCATGACTGATGTGCTTTTTGCTTGTGAACAAGTAGAGTTTAGTTTTGTGAAGACTTACTGTTTGAGTATTGTTACTGTCTTAGAGAGAGCAGATGTTATGAATAAATTTGTCATTAAACATAATAAGTTCAAAGTGTTACATCATGTTCATCCTTCTTTTTAGCATTTGCATTGATAGCAGGCTAAATTGGCAAAGAATGCAATATTTTAATTTACACAGTAGAGAGAGTCATATTGTTTCAGTAAGTAGGTATAAGAAAAAATATTGGTATCAGTTATCGGCCAAATGAGTTTTAGTATATCGACATATCGAATATCGACCAAAAATCCAGTATTGTGCATCCCTAAACTCTGATTAGCAGGGCCAGTGTCACTTGAACATCTGACTATTTTGGTAAGAAGCAAATGCATCATGCCAATAGAAAATGAGAAAAGAATTTAGTCTGGACCTCAGAAAGAGAATAGATTCTTATTGTGTGTAGTGCTGCAGCTATGATTATTTTAGTAATAGAATATTCTGCCAATGATTCTGGCAATTAATTGGCAATTGACAAAATTGTCAGGTTTGGCAGTGACTGTTTATTTTATAAGTAATGCAGCTTAGCCTGCTCTGCCACAACTGCTCAGACTAGTTACCATGGTAACTGATGATAAACAGTTATTTCTCCACCATTAAGCAGCTCACACATGAGGATTGACCTTCCCTGTAGCTCTGATTAGTTGTTTTTGACTGGGAGCAGTACAGTAGGACCACTGGAAGGAGGTGGAGGGTGGAGAAGCTTGATTTTTTTTTCACAGATTATCTGTCTCATGCTGTCACAATATGGTGACATTTTTGACAAATAGTAAAAACATAATTTTTATAAAAGTTATATACACCAGCTTTGGATAATATTATATTGCTATAAAATATTGCTACTCTTACTTGAGCAAAATTTCTGGATACCCACTGTCAATAACTTCACTGAATGAAAAACAAATATGCTTTAAATGCATATTTAACCAAATAAGCATTTAAAGACAAGACACATACAGTTTGTTAATGTGAGACCCCTTCTTTAAACACAAGCTTCTTCATTTTCTATTTGCTGAGCTTCTTCCAAATGTTTTGTTGTGTCTAGAACAACTGTATGATGCATTATTCCAAAGCATCAGGAGACAAGCTTTGTTGCAAACTAACATAAGCATTGCAATAAACACAAGGTTCAAAATCATTGGGGAGAAAAATAATTGGTGATGTCATCAGGGATCTCTGGTGGTCTGCTGGCCTGAACTGGAGTTGATGTTTCAAGGAAGACCATTGTCTTCCATTGTCTTCCAAATCCTGCTTTTTCCTTCCTTTTGTGATTGGAAATTGTAGTCAGCTGCATTGCTGGTACTCGGCTAACTACATGCGTTGTTTTAAGGTAGTAAAACTATGTTGTATTTCCTAACCTCCCTTTTTGCACCTGCCTTTTTAATGAGCTCTTCCCTTGTGCTAACAGCCGCACTGCTTCCTGTTGGCTCTGTTTTGATGCAGGCTGGTTACGTCATCAACAAGCATTACCGCAGTTAGGCGGTAGATTGCAGATCGCTACCGTAGGAAAATTTCTATCGTTTCTACTGTATGCCGTTTATATTGCTCACACCTATAAGTGAGGCAGTGTAGCAGTGTAATTCAATGGTGTAAACTGCAGTCCTCTGACCCTGGAGGACTTGAGTTCAAGACCACTGATAAAGAGGTTAATTGTTCTTAGAGTGCTCTATCCATGCATAGAAATTTGAGTGGAAAGAAAGAATGTGGTTGGAGAGTGCACCTGGAAAAATCCATCTAAGAATCTGGGGGAGCTTCACAAGGAACATACTGAGGTTGCAGTCAGCACAAGAGCCACTGCAAGCCAGGGATGAAGTGAAGACCCAGGTTGAGGCCGAATGTTTGTCTTAGACAAATATTTTAGGACATTGCTTTTTATGTACTGTAAAATGCAAAAATTAATGAAAATGTAGTCAATTACTCAACCAACACTATTCTTAGTATTGAACTAATAATGGTCATCATAAGATTGCAGGTGTTTGCGCAGCCAAAGCTAGGTCGCACTGCTTGTTATCATTCAGACGTGCTCTTTTAAATTGAAGGACCAAATGTCAGCTGTTGTTGTAAGCATTCACATGCAACACAGTTTTGCAGACATTAGCAGTAAGTTGTATTGTTTCTAGGCCTGTCGCGATAAACGATAAATCAATTAATCGCATGATAAATTAAAGCTATCGACCTCATTTTAATTATCGGCGTTATCGTCTCTTCCTGCCGTTTTTTCTTTCTCTTGATGACACTGAATGAAAAAGGGATCGACTCTGGTGTTCCACTGACCCTCCCTTCCTCATTTCCTTAGTGCAATGTCCAGCGCACACTATACGAGTTGTCGGCCCATTTTCAAAACCTGAGAGACGCATTAACCGACAGAAATCCTAGGTATAACAGTTTGATCGGGTTTGACCGTGCCGTGTCAAACAATGGGCACAAAATAATGGCTAAAAGCCCAATTAACTAATTTTAAAATCAGGCATTAATCAATGCTTTACTAGAATCTAGCTACAATGCATGTGGCTAGAGTCAGCATAAAGTTCTGACTGAATGAAAATCATTATAACCTATTTATGTCACGTTAACGAAGAACAGCTGAAAAGTTACCGGGTTCATCAACTGCGGTAGCAATTTGGCTCCAGCTCCTCTTCTTGTCATTTCCATATTCTTTGCATGAAATGTTGAATACATATTAATGTTGTTTCCACATATCATCTCCGATGTCCGCTGGACCCTAAGGTCAGCTGTTTGGGATTCCTCTCATAATTTCCCCTCAGAAAGCACGGAGGAGAATCCGCGCTTTCTGATTGGCTACCTGTCACATTCAGCATTAAGCTCCCAGTCGGGGAAAACCCCTGATTTAGATCGGAGCGGCCACAACAATCTACCGAAACACACCATACACTACAGGATGATCGGTTACGAAATCACCAGCGACAATCTTAGAACAGCCAACGTTCTAAGATTGTCGTAAGGGGAAAATGGGGGCAAAAAATCGTGTAGTGTGAACTACAGCATTAGGTGGTCGGATGTGCCCATCTTCTCTATTTAAATCTAGTGATTACTGAAGGTCAATATAATATACAAACTTCATAATCTGCACTCTTTTGGTTGAATGCAGTATTTATTTCCACTTTGGCTTTATGTTGTTTACTTTTTATTCAAGTACGTTTTTTGTTAATGGATACTGAGAATCCTTTTTATTTTTGTTTTTGTTAATTTAGTTTATCAGTTCCAGTGTTATGTGTTCTTTTGAAAATAAAGTGTATCTAGCTATGGCAGGAAATCGCATGCATTATTACGTCATTTCCATTAAATCAGTGTCAAAAGGTCTTGAAACAATATTATCGTTTATCGCAGTAATTTTTTAGACAATCGCTCAGCAGAATTTGTTATCGTGAATTTGTTTCTGAGATGGTGGACTGCAGCTGTGCTGGGATCACTATGTTGCTTTTAATTCAGATCTTGTTGTTCGTCTGCGGGTGGAAATAAAAGGGAGTATTTTTGTAATTTTGAGAAAAACTATAGAGTCTTGACCTGGCTTTGACCCATTTTGTTCACCAAGACCAAGCCTGAGGCTTAACAATCTAGCAAAGGGCCAGTCTGTGATCCACTGTGAGCTCACACAAGCTTTGAAAAGAACAGTTACTTTGAAGAAAGTTAAGGAGTTCATGATGTTGTGGGAAAAAAAACTATTACCAAGTACTATCAGGTGAAATCACTCAATCAGGCTTATTCATATATTGTGCAGAGAGCTTGTAGGACAATCAGTAATGAAGGGGTTCTGGGATGGCATTGGATGACAAACTATTTTCAGTCATTCAGGACCAAGGTTTGTGAAACACGATGCAGCAGTTGAGGCCACAATATAATTTGCAGAGTTGGCAATATTTCTCAGATGTTGTATTACTTGAGTTGTTCAGTCAAATTTTGAGACACACATCCACAGACACTCAGCCTACAACAGATATTTAGACTTCTGATCTTATTTTTATTTTATTTTTATTTTTATTGATTCCCAAGGAAACAAATGTTACATAACATTTAGCCTCAACATCACATAGCCAACTTCAGCATTTGAGAAGGACAAGTTGACCATTACCTTATGATAAACAATACAAAGATACAACTGCTGGGTTTTTTTTTTTTATTTAAAGCACTTTGAAATGCCTTACTGCTGAAATGTGCTATACAAATAAAATTTGATTGATTGATTGAACTCCTCTTACCTGGGAAAGATTTTGAAGGTGGGAGTGAAAAATAGAATGTAAAAGAAGAAAAACTGAAATAGTAATGTAAAAACAAACTAAATAACAAAAATACACCACCAAAAGCATAGTATCAAGTAATTGTAAGGTATACCTATTATAGGAGAGTGAACCATAAGGGTAGTTTAATCAACTTTGGTCTCTGAAAATAAAATTGGGTCTTTAGAGTTCTACACATTCTACCCAACTTTGCCACCACAGATAAAATTATTCTGCCTTGTAATTGAGAGAGGCTGTTATTTGTTTCCATCTATATGTTAAATGTTATATCCATCCAGTTGTCTAAAGTTGGTTTGTCCTGTGATAATCATTTTCTTATATCATATTCTTTTTACTTGCTATTAATTAATTGGTCATCAGTAGGGATGCTCTGATCAGGTTTTTTGCTGCCCATTCTGATACTTATCACTAATGAGGCCGATCTCTGCCGATCGCCTGGGTTAACTGTTTATTTTATTTTAGTTATAAATGATACTATGTGATCTGGCGAAATTAAAAAATGATCTGGTAATAAATTCACCTAATTAACGTAAACATGCAACATACTTCCAGGCACATTACCACAGCTACTCAGGGTGCGTTCACACTGCAGCCTGAAGTGACCCAATTCCGATTTTTTTGACGTAATGCGACCTGTATCCGATCTTTTCATGGCAGTCTGAACAGCACAGGTCGGATTCTTTTTCGAATGTGACCCGTATCCGATACGTATCCGATTCAAATGCGACTTAACGTACAGATCGCATTCATCCAAACTGAACGTCACTGATACTCAACAAATCTCACTATTCTGTGTCCTGATACGTGCAAGCAGGAAGAAAAACAACAACCATGACGGACAATATGAGCATTAAGTTGTTAATGTGCTGCTCCGGCCGGACAACAACTTCAAATATGTAAGCTAAGCTCCACTGTTTGCCTCCATGTTTACTTCCACAAACACTGAGCACTTCTTCTTTTTATGGCAGTTGGCAGAACACTGAGAACGCTGATGCTATTGCGCCCTCTAGTGCGCATGTGGGATATTTTCAGGTCGTTTGCCCGTTCACACTGCAGAACGCGTACAGGTTGCATTTACTGGCAGTGTGAACAGCCCCGGCAAAAAAGTCGGAATTGGGTCACTTCAGCGAACACAGATTAAAACACTCGGCCAGACCTCCAGTGTGCAAAGAAGTACGTCTAATAGATTTATAAGGTATGCGTCTTATTAATTTTAGATTGTCTTTGAGAAGAAAACATTGACTTTCTTCTTGGTAAGGTTAGCTTTCCGTGATTCAAGCTAATGCTAGCTTCCTGTAAGTTAATGTTAGCTAAAGTTATCAAACTCCATAACTGTAAGGTTAGCCCTTATTCATAAACGTTTTTGAAGGCAGGCAAATAGATTTTTCCCTCCAATTTTAATTTGGCAAATGGTAAGCTACTATATTAGTCAAAGTTACCCTTTGGGTGTTTTATTTAGCAGCTTGACGGATGTGATGTGGTGCTTGTGTTCTTGGCTTTGCCAACTTTAACCACATACAGACTCATTTTTGCCTAAGAACACATGGTAAGGGGACAAAGGACGCTACTGAAGACATGCTACAGGTGTGGAGGAGACTTATGAGGACGAGCCATGGTACAGTGACTGGTACAGTGACTTCTGGTACAGAAGAAGTCACTGTACCAGAGTATCTGGTTGGAAATCCTTCAGAATGCTCATTAAGTGAAAAGATACACTCGTGTGCCTAAAAATATACATTACGTTTTGCATTAGGAATAACAGTGGTTGGAACTTCTGCCAAACAAATATTTGGTCAGAAAGTTTTGTTCAGCTCTCGTCATTATTTTACTTGTACTAAGAATAGTACATGTAATAATAATAGAATTTACAGAGTTTCCCCTAGTGTATTATAAGCCTGGCGGGTCGCTAGCCTTTACGAGTTTGGACACACCTTTTCATTCAAAGAGTTTTCTTTATTTTCATGACTATGAAAATTGTAGATTCACACTGAAGGCATCAAAACTATGAATTAACACATGTGGAATTATATACTTAAAAATGTGTGAAACAACTGAAAATACGTCTTATATTCTAGGTTCTTCAAAGTAGCCACCTTTTGCTTTGAATACTGCTTCGCACACTCTTGGCATTCTCTTGATGAGCTTCAGTCACCTAAAATGGTCTTCCAACAGTCTTGAAGGAGTTTCCAGAGATGCTTAGCACTCGTTGGCCCTTTTGCCTTCACTCTGCGGTCCAGCTCACCCCAAACCATCTCGATTGGGTTCAGGTCCGGTGACTGTGGAGGCCAGGTCATCTGGCGCAGCACCCCATCACTCTCCTTCTTGGTCAAATAGCCCTTACACAGCCTGGAGGTGTGTTTGGGGTCATTGTCCTGTTCAAAAATAAATGATGGTCCAACTAAACGCAAACCGGATGGAATAGCATGCCGCTGCAAGATGCTGTGGTAGCCATGCTGGTTCAGTATGCCTTCAATTTTGAATAAATCCCCAACAGTGTCACCAGCAAAGCACCCCCACACCATCACACCTCCTCCTCCATGCTTCACAGTGGGAACCAGGCATGTAGAGTCCATCCGTTCACCTTTTCTGCGTCGCACAAAGACATGGTGATTGGAACCAAAGGTCACAAATTTGGACTCATCAGACCAAAGCGCAGATTTCCACTGGTCTAATGTCTATTCCTTGTGTTCTTTAGCCCAAACAAGTCTCTTCTGCTTGTTGCCTGTCTTTAGCAGTGGTTTCCTAGTAGCTATTCTACCATGAAGGCCTGATTCACACAGTCTCCTCTTAACAGTTGTTGCAGAGATGTGTCTGCTGCTAGAACTCTGTGTGGCATTGACCTGGTCTCTAATCTGAGCTGCTGTTAACCTGCGATTTCTGAGGCTGGTGACTCGGATGAACGTATCCTCCGCAGCAGAGGTGACTCTTTGTCTTCCTTTCCTGGGGCGGTCCTCATGTGAGCCAGTTTCTTTGTAGCGCCTGATGGTTTTTGCGACTGCACTTGGGGACACTTTCAAACTTTTCCCAATTTTTCGGACTGACTGACCTTCATTTCTTAAAGTAATGATGGCCACTCGTTTTTCTTTACTTAGCTGCTTTTGTCTTGCCATAATACAAATTCTAACACTCTATTCAGTAGGACTATCAGCTGTGTGTCCATCTGACTTCTCCACAACACAACTGATGGTCCCAACAACATTTATAAGGCAAGAAATCCCACTTATTAACGTGACACGGCACACCTGTGAAGTGAAAACCATTTCAGGTGACTACTTCTTGAAGCTCATCCAGAGAATGCAGTGTGTGTGCAAAACAGTAATCACAAGCAAAAGGTTGCTACTTTGAAGAAACTAGAATATAAGGCGTATTTTCAGTTGTTTTACAACTTTTTTGTTTAGTACATAGTCATGAAAATGAAGAAAACTCTTTGAATGAAAAGGTGTGTCCAAACTTTTGGTCTGTACTGTGTGTATGTGGCATTTTACTGGCAGGTCAGAATTATTCCTGAAAGAAAGATGGGTTTATAGTTTTTATAGTTGATCCACTGAACAGGGAGCGCCCACCAATCAGATCTCTGGCGCCTCAGCGGGCGGCTTGATCTCTGAAGTTTACCTTGGCGCGGATCGCTCATCTGCGGATCGCTGCTACTTGCTAAACTTAACTTTATGTAAGAGAAATTATTAATGACTCTGTTATTAAATTTGACAGTGTAATAAAACTTAATGAAATCTTTTTTGTTCCACTTTATTTCAGGTAGGGGGAAATATTAAAGACTGTGTTGTTAGTACTCCTGTCACAATAAAAAATAAAAGTAATTGCACAATAAATGACAAGAAACTCAATAATTTTCAAATTCTTCATTTATCATTCTTCTCTTTTCTCTTTCTTTCCACCAAAACTGGTCTTCAGTCTGGTGCTTTGATCTCAACTATCCCCTGTTTTGAAAGACAATTTTGTTTAGAGAGACCTAAGAATTCATTTTATTCATTGTTTCTGTTGGGTTTTTTAAAATTATTACTTTGGATATTTCCAGTGTCCTCTAGTTCCAGCGTTTAAATGTTTATAAGAATTTAAAGTTTATTGATCCTTGAAAATGTGTTATTGCATTTTTACTATGCCATTATTACTATCACATTACTTGAAAATGGTCTCAAAACAATATCATTTATCGCAATAAGTTCTGGGACATTTTAATGTCCAGCAAAATTTGCAATGGTGACAGGCCTAGTGGTTAAAGCTTTTGACAGTGTAGTAAGACATAACAACCTCATTATTACTGATCCTGCTTGTTCCACTATACTTGAGGTTAGGGGAAATATTGATGACTGTGTCGTTGAAGCTTTTTACATTGTAATAACACTTAATGATATCTGTAACTAGTTCAGTGTGTTCCAGTGTGTAAGGGAAAATATTAATGACAAAACTATAATGGTTTCAGGACTGTCACAGTTAAGATTAACTAGAATTGAGAGGATAATGTAATCCTGCAAAAATACATAACTTTTTAAAGTTTGGTAAAACACACCTGCTGGATATATTTATGACAGATGATGATTCTTGGTTAATGTCAAGTTGTCATAACAAGGATATTTTTCTCCCAAGATAATGACAAGACATTTTAAACAGTGTCAACTTTGTATTAAAAGTGTCATTTACCAAATGACACTTAATGACAACAGTCATAAATATTCATGAAGACTCCTTCATGTTCATGACAGGTGTTATGCCATGTTTAAGACAGTGTTATGCACAGCCCTTCAAAATAAGTGTTACCAAAAGATTTCAATCAGTTATGAAGTGGTCAAAAGCTTAACCCCACACTGTACTGAGAGAAGTGAAGCAAAAGGGGCCGAGCTTTTCACATTGCTAGAAGTGTTTTTTTGTTTGTTTGTTTTTAGCTGTAGACACTTCCTTTTTAACAAATAAACTAAAAGAATGCTATTTTATTGGATTTTAGCCAAGTTATATTATTTTAAAATAAATTGAATTATTTTCTGCATCTGTTATTGTCTTTCTGATATTGTATACTTAAAAAAGGCTTAAATGGTAAAATAAAAAAATCTGTGAAATGTGCCAGTTTTTTTTTTTATCTGATTAGTCATTGCAATAATTGATAAATATAATTGTTAGTTGAAGGGCTAGGAAGATTCTCGTAGGCTTCACTTCTACCTACTAAGAAAACACATGCAATCAGTGTTTTCTTAATTACAGATGAATAAAGCCATTACAACAGTAACAGATAATGTATCTATAATTTCAAGATGGTGCTTTTTTTTTAAACTTGAATAATTCTTGTGAATTTTACAGGCACGTTTCTCTATATCAGTTACCTTTGGCCTCATGCTTAAACTGGGAGCATGATACATTCAGGGCTGGTTTCTTTTTGTCTGGGAGGAACCTTTTCTGTTAATTTGTCCACCGCTTATGACCTCCTCAGCTTTGTTCTACTTATGTGGACAAATCATCTCTGTTTAAGAAGAGTCTGATGTTGTCACCAATCTTCCTTGCTTTGCTTCTTTCACTGCTTCTTGTGGTTCTCTTGGTTTCTTTGACTTGACCTGCCTCTGTGGCATTCTGTCAGTTTAAATTTTTTCCTCAGTCTGGTTTCCTTTTTCCATAGATTATTTTTTGTGTCTTCCTTAGATTGCCTCTTAGTTTGTGTGTGTGTTTCTATCCGTCGATTGATCACAGCATTTGTAGTTGAGACTTTTAATGTATAATATGTGTCGTGTTTGGTTTATTAGGAACTTGAAGAGATTCGGAGATCTGGGATGAAGAACTTCAGAAACATTCAAGTTGAGGAATCAAACCTATTGTCATGGCAAGGGCTTATTGTTCCTGTAAGAAGTTGTCTCTTTTTGTTTTTCTAGGCTGATTTGCCTTAATTTGGATTTATAGTTTTAATCATTAACTTTTCTTCCAGGACAATCCACCGTATGACAAAGGTGCATTCAGGATTGAAATAATTTTTCCAACCGAGTACCCATTCAAGCCTCCCAAAATCACATTCAAGACAAAGATCTATCACCCCAACATCGATGAGAAAGGTCAGGTGTGCTTGCCTGTGATTAGTGCTGAGAACTGGAAACCCGCTACCAAAACTGACCAAGGTTAGTGGTACCACATGATAAAAGTGCCTTTTTTTATCATAGCTTATCTGAGCTACCTGATGAAGCTAGTTGAGCTATTTTACCAATAAAATGTTTGTTTGTTTTTTGTTTGTCAATTAATGCTATTTTGTTATTGTTTCTTTGAAAACATATTTAAAAAGCTCTTGATGTCTCTCAACCTTTTTTGGGCCACCACCCCTCTGTCCATTATCCAGGTCACTTGACTGCCCCCCTTCAAAGAAGACGTAGGCTACTTTGCACTGAATATGCAAAGATTTGTTTTGTGGCACAAAACAAATCAATTCAAACTCTATCAGCTTTCTTGTTCTGATGTTAATTACTAAATCTTCAAACTAACAAGATTTAGCAACTAACTTTTATCTGACCTGCCCAGATAAAAGGTGTAAAAGATAATTTTTTTTATCTGGCCAAATTGGCCAGATAAAAAATGTACAACAATGCTAGTTTAAACTTCAAACTATTTTCAAAAATCTGTGTTCTGCAACATTAAAGCATTGCTAGAACTGCAACTATGTCAATCATAACTCATCTTCTCTTTGGTGTTTTTGACATTTTCCTGTGGTGCAGCTCTGTGCTGACTTCAGTAGAACGGGATGTCAGAGTATCATCTATAAAATTTCACTCATGTGGCATTCACTGTGAAAACCAGTGCTTTAGGTGGAAAAATAAAAGTTCCTGAGCCTTTTAATGCCATAAATATTGGACATAAACTTGCATTGTACCTTTACAAAGACCTGTCTATTGATTTATAAATCAATAGTTTTACTGTACAGAAATTACAAAGAACAAAACTGGCTCTTAATCAAATCCTAATGAGTTAAATTGAAAGTGTAATGGAGTCACTTATAGCATCATGACATTGAAACTGACATGAAACATAATATTAACGAAATAAATATACAAGATAAAATCTAATTTAAAACATGAATAAATTCCTTCAGTGATTCTTGAGAATAGGGACAAAATGGGTTTTAATTTTCCCATAATTTTTTTTTTTGTTATTTCTCAACCTTATGTATGCAGATATGACAAATAATGTTTAGGAAATGTAAAGATGCTAAGGTGCAGGCTCCCAGTTGCAACATTTTTTTTTTAAATTACATTTTTAATCGACCTGACCTAGAACGTTGTCATCACCATCTGACAAAAATAAATAAAAAATAATTTTTAATGACCCTATTAGTGATATTTTTACTCATTTTACAGACAAATGCTTCTCAAGAAACAAAATAAATATTATTTAAAACCAAAAACAACAAAAGTCCATCTGACGGAGTTGATACAGAACTGAAGGTGGTGACAAACTAGTGAGTAAAAAGAAAAACTTGATACATGTGAAGTAATGCAATTTATGTAGAATAAATTAAAATGAATTAATTGCACATTTAAGTGAGATTTGACAACAATTTCACTGAAAGAGTCACAAAAACTCTGATAGAGTTGACATCTGACGGAGTTGACAAAAAGCCAAACTACCTCAATTTATATGATGTTATTCTGAAGGAGGCCATGTTGTAGCACATCAGGTCCATGAAATCTTTACAGTTTACCAAAATTAAGCTTTTATTTCACAAAATTTCATCAAAGTTTTGTAAATTGTCAGTTATGGTGTTGACATCATGGTTGTGACAAGCAACTTGGGAATAAAAAGTTTTTTCTTCTTCTAGAAGAAAAAACTAGCTCTGGTTAAGCTAACCAGAGCTAACTAGCCTCTTAGCAAAGGAAGAGAAAGGAAGTGGTCATGGGGTCCTCAGAAGTTCTGGTGCCCCCCAATAATGCCTGATTTTTTTTACATTCTTTTCATTTCTGACGGTGTTGACAAAAACTAGGGACAAATTTCAATGGAGTTGGAAAATATATAAAAATGATTTTTAATTCAATTTATTGATACCTCT
>NW_006800474.1:125156-139213 GCF_000485575.1 Poecilia formosa | reverse complement strand
TTAAATTTACTTAAATTTATTTATTTACTCGCAATTTTTCAAACATTTCACAGATCTTGAGAATGTTTCTCAGGATCTCGAGAAAGTAAGTTGCGATCGCTTGTTTTTCTTTCTCCACATCCCCGTAAGATTTAGTATCTGCAAAGATTTAGTATCTGCATTAAACAAAATTTCTGGAGCATGGTTAAAAAGACAGAAGGAAGGAAGACAGTAGGAAATATTTACCAATGAACTCTTGTATAAATGTCAGGGAACATTTTCCCTGATGCTTCAGTTGCTTAAAGTTGTAGAACTGTAATTTCTTCTACAAGTTTGATAGAATAATTTAAAGTTCTGTTCATGTATAGAGATCAAGGTGCATTTGGGGAAAACCCAATTACAGATCTCCCTCTAAATATTTTGGATTGAACGTCACCCCACAGGTCATGCTTCAGAGCATCATAACCTGGGGCATCGCAACCAGATAACGAAGCGTATATCTTCAGAGATTTGGACATGACAATTATATTTTCTAACTCAGACAATTTTGTGCACAATTTTCCTGTGCAGAAAGATTTCTTACAAAGTGACAGCTCTGAAGATAGAAATTCTTAGTTAGAAATATGGAAATTGACCAACTTTTAAATCTTAAAAAGATTTAAGAGTTGAAGTCTGTCCCTCAGATGATTTAATAGTCTCTTAGATGACCATTCAGATAAACCAATGCTTCTAATGCGGCCCGGCAAATCTGGGTTAAAAGTTAATGCAGACGAAGAAGAGAAGGTGCATATATTTTCACTTCTCCCCAAATCAGCAAAATATTAGAAACAATGGAGCTACTTCTAGGCTGGCTTAATTGGTCTGTCATTTATAAAGGGAAGGGAATTGAGTTTGCTGGGAAGACTAGATTTAAAATCCAGACCTAACAATAGCGAATCCTTTCTATTCATGAACCAGTCTGATATGATTTTAAGATGTGACGACCAATAATACTGCAGCAGAGATGGTAATAATAAACCTCCAACATATTTTGGTTTAGTTAATATGGAAAGCTTGGCTCATGGGTGTTTGCTATTCCAAATAAAGCGAGATAAACAAGAGTTCACTGATTTGAAGAGTCCAGGGGATACGTAGCAGGGAAGATTTTGAAATAAAGTACTTCAGTCATGGAAGAATGTTCATTTTGATGGTATTGATTCTTTCTAAGAAAATAGTTTGTAGAGGAGCCCATTTTATTAAATCATTTTAGTCTTCTGATTTAGAGGTAAGTAGTTGGTTTCAAAGAGATTATTTATATCAGATGTAGCAAAGATACCCAAATATTTAAAGCCCCTCAGACATTAGAAAGGGAGATTGTATTAAAAGGGGTGGCAGCAGATTTCCCTAGTCTGATTTTGTATCCTGACAAAGCACTGTGAACGTACCCATAGATACCAAGATTGCTGGAATTGATTTTTCAAGTTTGCACATAAACAAAACTATATCATAAGCAAATAGTGAAATAACATGACCCATCTATATTAATTCCATATACATCAGCAGTATAAGGGTGAAAGGCCTCCCACACTGAATTTCTGTGACACCTGAAATTCATTTGCTTTCAACTCTGTCAAAAGCCTTCTCTGCATCAGCCAATTAATGCTGGCTCTTTGTTTGTATTAAGATACTGAACAACATTAAGAAAATGTCGTATATTGTTTTTGCTATATCTTGATTTTATAAATCCTGCCTTATTTGGGTCTATTATTTTCGGGAGGATGTTTTCCAATCTCCAGGACAGTACTTTTGCATAATTTTGTACATTAAGCAAACGAACAGATCTAAAGGAAGAACAGTCCAGGGTACTTTCACCTTCTTTTAAAAGCAGATTCTTAGAGGTGTGTCTCCATGAGGGGGGTGCTGTTTTTCGAGGTGGTATTAACAGCAGGCATAAACATTGATTGAATATCTGGCAAAAATGACTTAAAAATTCCAGTGGAAACCCATTGGGGGCCAGGGCATTTTCCATTTAGCATTAATTTTAATTCCTGCCCAGACCTCCTCCAAAGTAATAACACCATGTGAGACGGAGCAATACTCCTCTGCAATAATAGGTAGAGATACTGCTCAGATAAGAGGAGATATCTGCTGGGTCAGTCATGTTAGTATTGTTTAGAAATATCTAAAATTGTGGAGAGTTCTGTTGATAATCATTGGGTCACATATGGCGTTTTTGTTCTGCATTTTTATCATATTAATTAAAAGGCTATTATCTTGATTTTTCAAAAGGTTGGAAAGCATGCAACTAGATTTATTGCCAAATTCACATTGTTTCTGTTTTGTGCATAAGTAGAGTTTTCTGAACATGACGGCTGTATTCTACATTAAGCTTAGACTTAACAGCCATCAGTGTCTTTTAATTTGCCAATGCTAGTGGTTGTTTGTGAACATGCTCCAGCCGAATCACCTCTTTTTCAAGGTTCTCTCAAATCTTTGCAAAAACCACTTTTGGGTGAGAGCTGTCAGATATAAGATGACCACCCAGATTATAGCAGAAGTATTTAATTGTTTTAATGAAGAGTTTTGTTTTTCACTAGTGGCCTTCATTTGACAGTTATCCCCCAGGAATGGAGCTGAAAGAGGGAAGGCATGTGCAGAGGTGGCACTGGCCCCCACTAACATCTGATTGCTAAAGCACATTTCTTCCCGGTTGTTGTTGTTACCCCTCCATTAGTTTGTTTTTGAAAAAAAAACTCAAGAAAGGAGAGGGGGACAAAAATGTTCGTAGTCTGGAACAGAGGTTGCGCTAGATGTTTTTTGTTGTCCATCAAATGATAATAATGACATTTAATTGCATTTTATTTCCATTCTGTTTAATTAATATTCATCAAGCTCAACAGATAATCCACATTGTGTCATCATCAAGCTGAATACATTTAACTTTTTCTCTGTAGTGAGAACGTTTTTGAAATCAAGCAACATTTCACCAATAGAAGTGATCAGAAGTCGGCAAGACTCTGAACTTACCTGATCCTGCACACGCTCCCCTCAGCGGGAGAATAATCCCGGAGATGCAGGGTTATTGGCACTTAAGGTCACCTTGGATAAGTTAAATATTAAGACAATAAAAATTAAGTATAACTCTACTCTCCATAGTAACAAAATGGGCAGGGTGAACAGTGAGATGAATAGAAGAGGAGGATCTGAGGGTATGAGCGGATGTAGCAATGTGAAGGAGGTCCAAAAGATACGGAGGGTCGAGGTTGTGAAGAACTTTGAAAGTAAAAGGATAAGTATTTTGTAGTTGATGGGGATGAGAAGCCAATGGAACTGTCGTACAATAGGTGTGATGTGATTGAGGAGGTTTGTGTATGATGCGGGCAGCTGAATTTTGGACCAATTGTAATTTATGGAGGGTTTTCTGTGCTTGGCCAAAAAGAAGAGAGTAATGTAGACGAGAGGTGATCAGGCTATGAGACAATTTATATTTCCAAGATGGAAGTAAGGGGGGAGGCTGACACAGTAAGCTGGGGAAGATTCCAGTGGAGGATGTATAGGTTGATGGTGCTGAAAGCCAAGTTGATGGTCACAAATGGATTTACTACACAAGTCCCTGGATAGCCAAGGTTGTGCAGGATGTAGTGTACTCCCATATTTGTTGCTTCATCTACCAATCATTTTTCCTGATAAGCCATGGGGGGCTGCATTACACAATCACAGCTTGCTTACTCGGGTTGCAGTTTGCTAGTGAAAGGGGCTGGAGATGGGTGAAGGTTCTAACAAAAACATTGCCTGGATTTGAATCAGTATGTTTTGCATCCAATGAAAGCAAGGTTGTAACAAATGTATTGGGCAATATCATTTTCACAGTTGTGGCCTTGAAATAAAATCCAGAGTCCTCAACATCCGAGACGAAGACAAGACAGAATACAAATGCGTTTGAGTCAGAGACCATCAAAAAGTGGTATTGGTCTTGAGTACTAGAACACTGGTACCTGTATCAATCACACTGACATTATTTACATATTTCTTATTTTGGGGTTGTTTTTGCAGCAGAATCGCACAAAGTGAGTAAAACTAGAACAAGAATTTTATGTTAGGAAGTCTTAAAACTTCCAGCCATGTTTGAGAATTTCTGAGGTTTAAAATTAACAGCATAGTAAAGATCTAAGATGGAAGAGAGGTTGGCAAACAACCATAGGTTAAGTCAATTGTTGCTGCAAACAACCTACCGTATTTTCCACACTATAAGGCGCACCTAAAAACCTTCAATTTCCTCAAAAGTCGACAGTGTGCCTTATAATCCGGTGCGCCTTGTATATGGACCAATATTGAGCCACAACAGGTCTATCAGCTACGTTAAGCAGCCGCCAACTTCATTTTCGCCTGTAGAAGAAGAAGCGCGCGGTGCATGCTGGGATTGTTGTCAGAATGCTGGTTTGTAATCTATTAATAAAGTTTGACTGACCTATCTACCTACTGACCGTCTAGAATCAGGTCGTCTGCAGGTCATTTAGCACCACGTTCTCCACCAACATGCTGTGCGCAAACGGAGAAGAGTGACCATCGTCCGGCCATGTCGCAGAAGGCTCTCCTCATCGACCGGAGTCTGACTGTTTTGTTGACATTCCTTTTAGTGCAGCTCCATCTAGTGGATGCATAACGTAACTCCAGCTTCTACTGTAGCGTCTATTCTATGTGCCTTATAATCCAGTGTGCCACATTACGGTACATTTTAAGTTGCAGCTCATTTTATTGCTTTAAGTCTTAAAGCAGCACTACTATGTATTTTTCATCACATAGTGCCATTGCATAGCACAATTAAGTAACTGTTACCTTCAGTTATTAAAATTGTGTATATACCATACGTAATTTAAAGGAAATTTATGAAGCTCCTGGTCTTTCTGACAGTCCGCCTTCACCATGTCATCACAACAATAGTAGAGATACTATTGTTTTATCTCAGTCATACGTAGAGATGGAATGGCAACTGGATCCACCTAACTTCTGCAGAAAATATTAGTCATGAATGAGGAGGCGAGAGCAAGCGATGCGCGTGTGGAAGCAGATCTCTATTTAGCTTGAGCAAATCTGTATTCCAGTTGTGTGGATGTTGTTTTACACATGTGATTTTGGCTTGATTTTGCCACCATACAACAGATCCTGGACGTTAAATCAGCTACAAGTTAAGTAACGGAGGCCCACCGCAAACACATTGTTTGAGCCAGCAGCTAGAACTAATAAAGCAGACAGAAATGCTGTCAATACTGTCAGATCCCTACCTCTATGGCTGCACTGTGAGCTTCCAACACGGGGGGATGGACAGTGGCAGTTTATTTATGGGCAACTGCCCAGGACAGCATCTACTGGGGAGCGCCGTGAGCGCCTCTTGTCTTGAAGGTACCCATCCACACATAGTGTTTTTCCACTAGCTCACCTCTAGTCCCAGTCCGCCCCAGCCAGATTCATTTTCCATTAGCAAATCCAGTGTGGCTCAGGCTGTTCTCAGATTGCCATTCTTTCTTCAGGGTACAAATAGCAGCACCAAGCAGGGTACGGCACTGAAACCATTTGATTAACAGCTGAATGCATTCATTGATTGTGGACAACAGACATGCTGTCTGCTATCAGAGAGCTGCTCATACAGTGGATTAATAAGAGTTTAATCAGGAGCCGCGGCAGGAACACTTGCAGTAACTTTTGCAGCAGAATGACCGTGATTTAGCTGACCTGCTAGCAGCTCGTTGCTCTGAAGAACAGACAGCAATAAAGAAGACAGAAACGGTGAAGCTGTGGCCTGCTTTCTGATGGAGTTGCAGTTTTGTGCCGACGGTGTGAAACAACGGAACTACTTAATATTAGCTTATGATGTGAATTTTACTTTTCCTTTGGATAAAAAAAAAAAAAAGATTTAAAAATTCATGCATGGCTATTGGTTTACGTCTTTCTACTCCAAAACCTTGCACATTTTTAAAAAAAGTACCAGTTTGTAATTATTATTTTTATGTATAGCAAAATAATCAAATGACCTGATTGTATCTCCATTGCTGAGAGTTGCTGCAAACATAAACAGAGTTGACCACAGCTGCTGCTCCTCACAGACCGTCTACGACACTAAGAAACAGAGCGAATAGTGGAAAAGCTCACTACCTGCGGTAGATCTGAGCCGCACATTAAGCGGCTGGAGTGCCGCTTGCCTTGTGTGATTTTCGGTGTGAGGATAAAGTCAAACATAGAAAAAACATGTATGTTTTGAATGTCTCATGAAATGAATAATGAAATAGCGTTTTTTTTGTTTTTTTTTTTCATCCAATGTTTGATTCTCAATCAAAAAAAACAATTGAATGACAGATACTCTGACCCTGCAGCAGCAGAATGACAGAATATTTTAGTGGTTTTGAATCCATGAGGTTTTTATATTGCGGTATACTTTGAAACTGGTAACTGGATCATCCGTAAATTTACTATATATTTCTGTAAAAAATTTTTTTATATTTTTTACCAATTGGCATTGTATAACTAAACTCTGTTGAACTGAATTCATAAGATGATTGTTAATTTTTTTAAGGGGGGTGAGTGGTCTGCATTTTGCTAGTACTTTTGTATTTAACAACAGTATCACCAGCTATCTTTAAAATGCGTTTGATTTTAAACTTGATTTTTTTTGTTTCTTTTCCAGTAATTCAGTCCCTCATTGCACTGGTGAATGATCCTCAGCCAGAACATCCTCTGAGGGCAGACTTAGCAGAAGAGTACTCAAAGGACCGTAAAAAATTCTTGAAGAATGCTGAAGAATTTACAAAGAAACACGGAGAAAAAAGGCCCCTGGACTAATGAGTGACAAGCACATAGCCGTTTCTTCTTCTTTTCTCCTTTTCTCTGCCTGACAGGTTATCTATCCTATTTGCTGTACCATACCTCTAACCACGTTGCTTGTTCACTCTCTTCCACACCAAATACTGCACCACTCTGCAGGCCTGGAGCTGCCAATATGCAGGAGGGGTGTGATAGTGTCATGCATCTGTACCCATCCAGGATTGTCTGTTGATCAGACAGACTCCCTTCTCTCTTCTTTTTCTGTGGAAGATGACATGGTCTTTTTACTTTTAGTCTAAATGTAAAAGTAATTCTTAGGGGAAAATGATGCTCAGAATAAGTCAAGTTGAAAAAATTCAGAGAAATGTATTCTTTTTCTTCCTGTTAAAAAACCCTTGATTATAGATCTATAGATTATAGATCTCTTGTATACATTTTTGATGAACTGAACTTTTCATTTTGTCCCAGGAAAACAGTCATTTTTTAAAAATGAAATAAATGTGACAAAAGAAAGTTTGAGCTCGAACATTGAAAGTGTATTTACTGAAATGACAACTTTCACATTTTTTTATATACTGTAAACTTACATCTGTTGGTGTCCACTATATAGACGGCCATCTGTTGTCAATGCACCTTTGCTACATTTCAGGAAACTTTACAAGACAAAGTCTAGTTGGTGATTAATGGGTATTGCTTTTTTCCTTAAGGGCATCTCCTTTTTGTTGGTGCTTGGTACATTAGATGGTTTAAATGAAGTACTTCAGTTATTTTAAAGCTGTCATACTGTGTTTTTTCTTAATTATTTTCACTTTTGTTAGAAATCAGTACTGAAGCTATAAAGTTTGTCTTTCCACCTGGATTCAGCAAACACAGCTTAAATGTTTGTAACAGATGCAAAGACAGTGGTTTTACACTTCATGTATTGCAAAGCCTTTCTGATTTTTAAATTTTTAAATCGGGTCATTGGCATGAAATACACATCAGATGTCAGCAGGAACCTAAGTAAGCCACCTATGAAGGAAATTAAAGCATAATCATCTAGAAATGTAGTTATTTTTCAACAATTGAAATGCTGCAGGCATAGTATGGAAGACGTTAAGAAAGATGTGTAAAAAAGCTTAAAAAGCCTGATTCCCCAAGGCTTTTTAAGCTGGTGTTCTTCCCAGAAACCAGCTAAAATCTATTGCCATTTAGAAAGCATTTCTCTTGCTATATGCAAATAAGTATCAGCTGGTTCAATATTAACTGTCTATACAAAATGTTGTAATTACAATGTGGTGGTAGAGTTAAGTTTTTACAACAGTACCTTTGCTTTTTCTGACTGGAATATGTGGTTACAGCTGCATTTCTAAACTTCTGAATCTCTGTCAGCTACAACAGGCTCACTGAACATCATTTCACCACAAACCAGCCACAGCCAGATTATTTTGAAGAGTCAAAATAATTAACCAGAGTTGCTCAAGAGCCAACTGGTTCTTGTAGATGGCTTCAGAAAGACCTGGAAATGGCATGTGCCATTTTTCCTATATAAACCAATAACACACTGATCTACAATGGCCTTGACGCAGACACCCTCCACTGCTGAAGCTTGTTTAAAGTTTCCCTCAAGGTATTTAATTTCATACGTGTTTTTAATACTTATTGTCTGTTTTATTCCAACTTCTTACCTCTAACTTGATTTGCTGAGTAAATTATATATTTTTAAATATATATTTATAAGTTGTGTTACTGTAGACCAGGGGTTAGCAACTTTTTCAACTCAAAGATCCAATTTTGTGATACAAAAAAATTAAATTTGTCTACAGCCACGAAAAAAGAAGAAATGTTTAATCACAATACCACTTTTTCTTATTGGTATTGTGATCAAAAATATGTCTAATTGGTTTTTAAGAGCCACAGCACACGTGCCAAAGAGGAGTCGCAGGTTGCAGACCCCAGCTATAGACTGTTGATGTGGCAGCTGTTAATTTATGATATACACGACAACTTTAGCACAGTTAGATCAATGTTTAATTCACTTTACACCTCTTTAGTGGGTTGCAGACACTGAAGTGGAAGAAACAGGTTGATTAAAAATGACCCTGATTATGGAGGTGGACTAATATTTTCTGTGACTTAAAGGCACAAAATAAGTATGATCTTTCTAACTGGGTTAACCTTTTAATGGTTGATTAACCACAGAAGATTGAAACCACAAGAAATAGCAACTTCATGAAGGTGTACAAGATGTTTGAGGAATGCTAATGATAAAGAAAATGGTCAAGATAAAATGCTTGGTCACAATAGAGACAAGTAT
Source organism: Poecilia formosa (assembly GCF_000485575.1). Classification (NCBI taxonomy): domain Eukaryota; kingdom Metazoa; phylum Chordata; class Actinopteri; order Cyprinodontiformes; family Poeciliidae; genus Poecilia; species Poecilia formosa. The sequence continues at coordinate 130,143 of NW_006800474.1, read as the reverse complement.
TTGTAGGAGGTGTTTGGCCACTTTGAAACAGAACAGGTCTTACCCACATGAACCTTAGTTTCAAACTGAAAGCAGAGTTTCCCTCAGAAAACGTGCTAAGCCGTGTTTTGTATTAAATATGTTAAGTTGACAGGAAATGTAAAAATATTACTGGGTAATTATGTTACTGGAAGACATTGCCAACAATTCCTAAATTCACAACTAGAATTTTAAAACAACAAATAAAAAAATACAATTAAAATAAATATCAGTTATTTGCCCTTCTGATAAATCCAAAGTAAGTCATCAGCTAGTGGATCTAACACCATGTAATGCTGATCACATTTACAACCGGCCCTTCTCCACAATCTTCCTCAGGGTCCGGTCACCTCTTCTCGTTGTGCAGCGTTTTCTGCCACACTTTTTCCTTCCTACTGACTTCCCACTGAGGTGCCTTGATATAACACTCTGCAAACAGCCGATTCGTTCAGAAATTTCTTTCTGTTTCTCACCCTCTTGCTTGAGGATGTCAGTGATGGCCTTCTGGACAGCAGTCAGGTCAGCAGTCTGACCCATGATTGCGGTTTTGAGTAATGAACCAGGCTGGGAGTTTTTAAAGGCCTCAGGAATCTTTTTCAGGTGTTTAGAGTTACTTTGTTGATTCAGATGATTATTTTTATTGCTCGTTCAGAGAACCTTTTCATAATATTCTAATTTTTTGAGACAGGGATTTTGGGTTTTCATGAGCTGTTTGCCAAAATCATCAAAATTAAAACAATAAAAGACCTGAAATATTTCAGTTGGTGTGCAATGAATCTAAAATATATGACAATTTAATTTTTATCATGACATTATGGAAAATAATGAACTTTATCACAATATTCTAATTTTATGACCAGCACCTGTACTGCATCTATGCAGGACACAGAGGGATAAACAGGAGATTTAATTTATGTGGCTTTAGTAGCTCTTCCATTTTGTTTCTGTTGAGTTTTTAATAAGTGCCACAGAAACTGTTTTGATTGCTTGAACTTTTTGGGTCGAGTTTTTCTGATCTCTGTGCAGCAACTCTGATCTGACTATACCAGATCACTTTGTTTTTCTGGTTTGTCCCAATCTAGCCTGTCATTGCCTCTTGCACCATCTTAAAAATTTTAATTCTGTTGAATCTGTAGAATTCAATTCACTTTATTAATTTGCAACAAGTAATGATGAGAGCCATCACATTCACACAAACTTTATCATGAGAATTAATAAAGCTAAGCTAAGAATATCTAACTGAGACAAATGTCAAAAATTTAAATATATTAATAATGCATATGAGGGCAAATAACTGATATGTACTCTCCAGATTCTCCGGCTTCCTCCCACAGACGAAAAACATGACTGTCAGGTTATTGGTTTCTCTCTAAATTCTCCTTAGGTGTGCGTGCGTGTGTGTGTGTGCTTGATTGTTTGTCTGTGTTGCCCTGTGATGGACTGGTGACCTGTCCAGGGTATGGTCTCATAATCATGCCATATCCTGGACATCTTGTCCTAACATTTTTATACACTGTTTTCAGATAAGCTTTTAAAATATAGGATCATAATACAGTTGTACTAATTTCCAATGCTCAATACACATAACATGTCTAAGAATTGTTTCCAGACTTCTGAGTATGGCGGTGAAGCGGGCAGCAACATAGTTTGGAAACTCTCAGTAAAGATCCACAATTTTCCCATTATTTATTTGTAGAACATCAAGTTTATTTTAAGATTAATGTGGAAATAGGCTAGAAAAAAATAAGACCTCAGAAGGAAAATGATGCCAACTTATAGAAATGCTAACTGCACACTTAAGTGTAATTGTACTTGGATCCGATGCAATTAAATAAGGCAATCTTCTGTACAAATAAAAGGATGTCGGTCATGTAGGGAGTTTTTTCTAGCAGAATATTATAAAACAACTGCTGGCGCTACTATTATTTTTTTTTCCAATGTTCTTTGCTTCTTCAACACACTTGAAGGTGAAGATTGAAGGTATTGTAGAGAAAGGCAGTAATCTAATTAATTCCACAGACAAATAAAGACTAAATGGAATCCAGTTCATAACACCACATAGCAACACTAAATTTAGATTACAAGCTCTTTGCATCCACAGTTAACCAAACTAATGTTCCTACTAAGGGGCTGTTTGCAGGGATGTCCATTTATGGGGTTGAACATAGACTGTTCAACTAAAAGGACAAATATAAAATAGGATGATTGTTGCAGTCTACAAAATTGACTTCATGGACTGCTGAACATACAAAGAAGAAAACATAGATCATGAAGAAGCTTGATCCACCTAAATCTTAAAAATAAAATAGAAAAAAAAACGGTATGTCTTTTTTGAAGGTCACAAATTTAGCAGAAAGAATGCAAACATTTTTTGTTAATCTATCTCCATTCCAGTCCTGTAGGTGGCGACAATGGACCGTACAGCTTACTTACGCCATGAAATAGAAAAAGAGGAAGAAGGCTTTGGTTTTAGAAGATCTAAAGCAGCATGCTATGTCTCCCAGAAGTGCTACGGCATATTTAATTTCAACCTTACTGGAGTTGCGGCGTTTTTTGAAGACTCATTTGCTGCTGAAAGAGTATCTGGAACAGTTCTCTATCAGTAATTTCCTCTGTACTCAAAGCTACGACCAAAGATGAAAAAGTTTTCCTTGGAAGATAAAGCCAACTCAGGACGAGTAAGTGTTTCAATAAGATGGCACACATACCATCTGTTTGTGTTTGCTGCGTTTAAACACAGGTTAGCCTAGTTTCGAACCATACTTATTATCTGCTTATTATTTATTGTAGATTTTGCATTCTAAAACACTAGAATGATTAACTTTATTATTAATATATTCGACTATGAATTCGTAGATACACCCCATCACCATTCTTGAACGGTTTAAATGGTTTAATTTTAAACAATTAAATTGTTTTTAAAATGGTTGTGTCTCAGTGTAAATGTATAATTTACATTGAGACTAATGGCCAAATCTGATCCCAAAACCCGATTCTATTTTGTCCGAGTTTTGATATCTTTCATAGAAAGAAAATGTAATTATTTTTCATAAAATTTGAAGCAGTCCTTAAGCATTAGTGGCAGCAAAATCACGGGTGGCTCTTTGCTCATAATCATAGGCTATTCTGTCTGTCATGAATGTGCTTTTACAGTGGAAATTCCCAGTTTAGTGGGGGGTTTTGTATGAGTTTTTTTTTTTTTTTTTCCTAAAAATTTTGAGTTAAATAAAAATCAGATTGCAGTTAGGGACATATATATATATATTTTTTTTTTTTTTTTTTTTTTTTTTGGTTTTTTTTTTTTTTTTTTTTTTTTTTTTGACCTAAAAAAGCAGTTTAGTGTTTGTTTGTTTTTTAGGTATAGAAACCTAAAAGTGTCAGCTCCAGAAAATTTTAGACTAGTAACTGAATAAGTTAGACATTTCAGTATGATCTGCTAAACTCCTTCCTTTCTTGAACTCATCACACATTTTGGTTAATGTGATTTCAAAATGTTGAAATGGTCCAAAAGACAAAGTATGTCTAAGTCAGACATGGCATTTCCAGGTAACCTGTAGATGTGCACACTATGGCACACACTAGCTGCAGTTCACATAAATAGTGAATAATAATTGGTGATGATGGGGCTTCACAGTGGCACAGTCGATAACCCTTTTCATTGCAGGAAGAAGGTCATGGGTTGGAATCCAGGCCTGGGGTCTTTCTTTGATGTTTGCATGTTAATCTTTTTTACACCCTTGTCCCTTAGTGGGGTCGGGAGGGGTGCTGGTGCCCATCTCCAGCTAAGGTTCTGGGCGAGAGGCGGGGTCACCCTGGACAGGTCACTCAAATAATCAGAAAAATTAAACTTGAATGAAAAGCTAAAATAACCAGATTTTGCTTTTTGTTCATATGCGTCACTGTTATCAGTCCTGGTAAAGGGTTAAAAGGAGTATGATAAATGTGTATATGTATTTGTTGTTATAAAACATAAAATGGTGAAACTGTCAAATGTTTGAGAAAGAACTTGATATTATGATGGAGTTAAACTGAAATTTTATGTTTTTAAAATCTCTAAATTAAATTTTCACCAACTGCCAGAAATGTGTAAACATTACAGTGGAAATATTATTTTGGTTTTATTGTAAAACTTGCCCATTGTAATGTCTTAGAAATATTACAGGTATAAGTATTATATATTAGTATAAAATAAGTATTTGTATGCATTACGATATGTTTTTGTACCCAAAGGATATTGGAACATATACTTTGGGTACAAAATTCAAGTGTGTATTTTATTAATATTGCTGATAAAATTAAATACGTTCTGTTAGTGTGAGGGTGCAAATTTGGGTATGCACATAAGGTCTTAATTACCACTCTTTAAATTCTTCTTCTTGAATATTAGGTAAATTGCTGGGTGGATCCATCCTTCTCTGATACATCTGCCAAGAGCGAGGACAAACAAATTTGGGGCTTTCAATCTGAAGAGAGGAGATCTAGAAAATGGAAAGAAGACCGAAATGGTTCTCTTTGGATGACGAAATCAAATGAAAGCGGTCCAGATGAACCATGGGTTGACAAGTATTCACCTTGTTCACAGGTAAACTTTAGCACTTAGGGCAATGACAAGTGGGTGCACTGCTTTAATGTGACGAAAACATATTCAGGGTTTCCCCCAGAAAACTTGCTAAGCCCAGTGATTGAGGCGCCGAGGCGCTCCACCGTGTTTGTATTAAAAGATGTTAAGTAGACAGGACATGTAAAAATATTACTGGGCAATTATATGTTACTGGAAAACATTGCCAGTGAAATGCTGTTTAGAATCCACCACTAGTCTTAAAAACATCAAATCAAAAAATACAGTCAAAATGAATATCAATATCAATTATTTGCACTTCTGTTTAATCCAGAATAAATCAGTGGCTCCATAAGGCCCCCCTTATGGGGATTAAAGGGCCCCATAAAATGCTAACATTTTAACACAAAC
>NW_006800474.1:123076-124996 GCF_000485575.1 Poecilia formosa | reverse complement strand
CTTTGTAAAAGTTAGAAGAACATTATTCATAGTTAGATTGTTTTGTACCACAGCAACAATCTGAGTTTAATCTTTGAGTTTGAGGCCTCATACAGCCTTGGACCGGCCCTGTATGATGGGTTAAATCCACTGCACTGCGCAGAGATGCGCAACAAATGAGAGATTTAATTCAGTGCTGCTAATGTGCCTTTAGTAACTCTTCCATTTTGTGCCTGTGGAGTTTTTAATAAACGTCACAGAGACTGCTTTGGTTGCTCAAATTTGTGGAATAAATTTTTCTGATTTTCGTGCTGGCTGACTAGAGGCCCCAGTATACTCGGGTGTACTGTACGCATTCCGTGAACTGCGCGTACTCAGCTTCCGCAGACGGTTGTGTCTTCATACTCGAGCTACTGATTACCTGAAATTCTCTCGTGACAAATTCCTTTATTTCACACAATCCTAATGAGAACTAGCAAGTTTGATTAACTATTTGGGTGCCTAGCTCTGTTTCTTCTCCTTCTGAGAAGCTTTAACTCGGCTCTCAGTGCGGGACAGAGAAAGGCAGTGACATGTCGGTTCACCCGGCAGACAGTGAGCCGCTGCCCGGAGCAGCACAGCTTCCTACTGCGGGCAGAGGAGCAGCAGGAGGCGGCGCTGGCTTTAGCAGTAATCAGGGAACCTTTCAATAAGCTCTGTTTATTATGTTCCGAAAGCACAATTGTGATCGGTGTAATAATTTGTGCACCAATCGAAAATGAGCACATGATGTCTTGTTTTTTATTCTCATAATTCTGCATAATTCACCATGTCAATATTTGCGTGAATATATAAAGCCTGTTGCTGTTAAGTATTTTCGCTTACGTGTCTATCACGTCGCCATGACAACTTTATATTGACTTTTATCACGTTGATCTCAACATTGAAACAATATGAACTTGTATAACCCTGGGTTATACGAGTAAAGTTATAGTTATCAACCGTATTAGCCCGGTGTCACATGGAAACCAGTCCGATGTTAAAACTGTTTCCTCCAGGCAGTTTACTGTGCGACACCGAGTACGCGGTCATAAAAATCATAGACATAAATCATAGACCCTAACCCTTATATTATGTCTATGATAAAAATCTATCCTTGCACGGACATGTCCGGCGGACATCCGCTTCGAAGTACGCCCGAGTATATTGGAGCCTTAAGTGGACAAAGCATTTTGTATAGTTTGGTGCTTTGTGTAACCAGAAAAATAATACTAAAAACAATAATACAATAATATAAACCAGCGTGAAGCATGACTACGAAGAGAGCGCAAAAGCTTCTCACCGGGCTGAACTTGCATGATGATCGGTTAGCGCTGGTTCGTTAACCACTAACGCTCCGGCCAACTGGGAACACAGACATGAACTTTACAGAGAAGACAGGGCCACACGCTGGGCGGCGCCCCACATAATTGTTCACAAAGATAAATCATTGTCACCACTCCCTCAGCGCGCACCTCTGAAAGCACAACTACAAGTTATTCCTGCGGTTCACGTTGAGCTGTGCAACCAGAGCTAAGGCGGTGGGTTTTAAATGGGGATCCTCCGATCAGGTTTTTTCTGCCGATTCCGATCACCTGGATTGACTGTTAATTTTTCGTGTTACGTATAAATGAAAATAAATGATCTGGCAAAATTTAAATAGATCTGGCAATAAATTCACCTAATTTAGACATAATCATGCAAAAATACTTGCAGGCAAATTACAGCAGCTATTCAGTCAAAAGGACAACTGAAAAATCTGCAATCAGTAAAACAATATTTAACAGTAAGGCTCTCAACAGCCTAATTTATACATAAGTCAAATAAATCTCATAACACTGCCTATATCAAATATCCATCCATCCATCCATCTTCTTCCGCTTATCCGGGATCGGGTCGCGGGGGCAGCAGCTTCAGAAGGGA
>NW_006800474.1:119574-122130 GCF_000485575.1 Poecilia formosa | reverse complement strand
TCTTCCTGAATCCGAGGTTCGACTATCCGACGGACCCTCCTCTCCAGGACCCCCGGATAGACCTTATATATCAAATAATGTCAAGTAAAAAAGGAAACATTTATTCAATGCTAAACACAGGTTGCATCAAAATAAACAGTCCTGAGTTACTAAATCAAAACTTCTTGAGAACATGACTGTTTTGTTCTGGTTCTGATTGGTTGGTTTTGACTGAGTTGAGTAATTCTGCAGAACACAGGAGGAGGCAGAAAAGATTGATTATTTTTTCAGAGACTATCCATCTTATGTTAGGACATAGTGAAAGTTTTAGTACATATTCAAAATATTTTGTCTGTTTAACTTCCATGCTGCAGCGTTAAGTTCGTGTGAGAGTTCACTGCTGGGTGGAGGTTGAGCGGCGCTCACTGAAGTTGGTTTCCAATTCCAGTTTCCAATAGCTAAAGGGCGACTCCACTTAATTTTTCACTACTTTCCGCATCTTTAATCAACTCTAGTTTAAAAACTACAACACCTAGACACTTGAAACTTGGACTGGATTATTCTCTTCTTCAAACTGAATATTTAAAACCTTGTTTGTGATTTGTGAAACCTTTTCCTGATTTGTGAAACTTCAAAAAAGGGCGATTTCACCACTTTTCTTTATCTTGGTCACACAAGAACTGCTCTGTTTCCAAAACTATGACACCTAGACTCTGCAAACCTCGACTGGATTATTCTCAACTAAGAACAGAATATTTATAACCATGTTTGGGATTTGTGAAACCTTTATCTGATTTGTGAAAACTCAATGAAGTTCAATTTTCACCATTTTTTGGCATCTGGATCACCATAGATCTACTCTAATTAAAAAACTACAACTCCTAGACACTTCAAACCTGGACTAGATTATTCTGCTATAATAGCAGAATATTTATAACTATGTTTGGAATTTGTGAAACTTTTTTCTGATTTGTGAAACTTCAAAAAAGGGCAATTTCACCACTTTTTTATCTGGATCACACTAGAACTGGTCTAATTCCAAATCTACAACACCTAGAAACTTCAAACCTGGATCAGATTTTTTTCAATTAATAGCAGAATTTTTAAAACCATGTTTGGGATTTGTGAAGCTTTTTTCTGATTTGTGAAACTTCCAAAAAGTGCGATATCACCACTTTTTTTTTATCTCGGTCACAAGAGAACTGCTGTAATTCCAAATCTACAACAACTAGACTCTTCAAACTTGGACTAACTTATTCTGCTCTAATAGTAGAATATTTAGAATCATGTTTGTGATTTGTGAAGCTTCACTTAACAGACCCCTGCAAAAGATATGTCCTTCCAACAGCCATCACCATCTACAATAACTCTTTGAAAAATGAATGAGTTACACCAACATTTTTTTCCCATTGGGATTAATAAAGTAGTTTTGAATTAGAATTGAATTTGAAAAAAATGCATGGAACATATATGAATAGTAATCTGATCTTCAGTGAAGCCTCACAAATCACATAAAGGTTTCATAAATTCCAAACATGGATTAAAATATTCTGCTATTAGAGCAGAATAATCTAGTCCAGGTTTGAAGAGTTTAGGTGTTGTAGTTTTTTAATTAGTGCAGTTCTAGTGTGATCCAGATAGAAAAAAAAGGTGATTATTGAACTTTGAGTTTTCACAAATCAGGAAAAGGTTTCACAAATCACAAACAAGGTTTTAAATATTCAGTTTGAAGAAGAGAATAATCCAGTCCAAGTTTCAAGTGTCTAGGTGTTGTAGTTTTTAAACTAGAGTTGATTAAAGATGCAGAAAATAGTGAAAAATTAAGTGGAATCGCCCTTTAGCTATTGGAAGCTGGAATTGGAAACCAACTTCAGCTTCGTGCTTTTTTCCTGCATTGAGCCTCGATATAGCCGAACTCCGTCAAGTGCTTGTTTTTTACATGTCATATTAGATACATTGTGATGCATTTTGACATGCTTCACCCCCGAATTTTCCGCCGCAACGCGCAAACTTCCCCATTCACTCAGTACGTTATACAGTAGTTCCACACGACATACATTTTCTGTCGTACGTATGAACGTACGTACGTAGCAGAACATAGACAACAACATCAGTAGTCTACAGGCTACTTGTTAAGCTTAAGGTGATGTATTGATATTATGATATTATCTAGTCATCTTTTAGCTAGCATTACCTGCATCCAACAGCTTTACTCAACTCAGTCTGTTAGTTTGGGGGAAAAACTGTGAAAAGTTCTAACACACACCTGTGTAGCTCTGCACAGCAGCAGCAGGTCTCCTTCACTGCCGCAGAGGTGTAAAGCTAGCACGAGTGTCGGAGCGCTCATGTTGTGTGAAACTGTGGACCGGGGGATCGGATTACTGCCGACGACATATTCGCGTTTGTAGATAGATTTTTACCCAGAATGCAAATGGAAAAAAACCGTGAGCGAAACGGTGACTGGTACTGACTAGTATATATTCCATTGAGGGAAACTAAGTTTCATATCTGTTCAAGAGCCCCCCTGGTGGTTGAAGAAAATCCACATATATATGAAAAAAAACACTGACTGCTCTC
>NW_006800474.1:100717-117839 GCF_000485575.1 Poecilia formosa | reverse complement strand
CAGGTCAGCCTGTGTCCAGTTTGAGTGAAAGGAGGCGTGCGTGACCCACACCAAGGTAAGCTAGACATCAAACAGCGGCATTGCTCGAGGCAACGTGCAGAGGCACCAGCGATGTGATTGGTCCACTCTCCCGGCTCTCCCGACGATGAAATGGCTCAGCAGTGGAGCGATTCTTCCTGTCGGCATACTGATTGGGGCCCATAGAGACGTTGATGAAATCCTTGATGTGGGCCATGATTGGCCTATTGAAGCACCTCATGACTAACGATGGTAATGCTTTTGGTTGGTATGTGACTTTGGCCCTCACAATGCCTGCAGTCAGTTCTGTCCTCGCTTCTCAGAGTGCTGATGCCTCACCTGTCCTGAATGCTTCATAACTAACTTTCAGCAGAACTCTCACCTCAGCATTCAGCAAGGGTTTCTAGTTCGGGTAACAGTTTACTGTCTTGGTGGTGGTGACATCATCAGCACACTTAGAGATGAAGCCCAGGACAGAGGAAGTGTGTTCTGTTCTCCACTGAAAACAATTCTGGAGCACACAAGCTGCATCCCTGGGCCACACAGTGACTGTCTTCTTAGTTGGCCTAATCCGTCACATCAGCGGATGATATGTTGGCATCAGCAGAATGGTGCCAGTTGCCCTCTGGTGGAGAGGTCCCATCTTGGCCTCTCTTATGTGGTTGGAGAGGGCAAGATGAGTGGAAAGGAGATCTTTGTATGCATCATGAATGTTGATGTGCACACAGTCCAGAGTGTTGTCTCCCTGTGTGGGAAAGACAAGGGGACATGCTGGTAAAAACTGAGCAGAATGTCCCCTGCAACCACATAAAACCTCTCCGAGTGTTTTATCTGCAGTGAGCTAATAGTGTCAAACATTTCCTCTGATGCTTCATTAGCGTTAGCACCCAGCGGGATGTAAACAATAGTGAAACACTGCAGGAAACTCCACTGATGGTATGGTTGACATTTCACTGTCATAATTTCTCAGAGCTCGGAATCACTGAAGACCATTGATTTGGCATGTTAAACAACATGCCATAGAAGAACAACAGAAAACAGATCTTCTTTGTTCTTAAGCAAAGAACAGCACAGTTCTTAATCTCTGTGAAAACACTCACTGGATAAGAGATCCACTTTGTTATCCAGTGAGTGGACATCGGCCAGAAATAGAGTTGGAATCAGTGGCTTCCTAGCTTTCTACTGGGCCGATGCTCCTGCCCATCGGCCCACAAGAAATACTGCCAAAAGTGTAAACTTAAAGTAAAGTAATTATTAGAAAAAGAATTGGGATATTTGTATCCTTTATTGCATTGCTGAACTATGAACATGTCTAGTGTATTTATGAGATTATGTTCAGTATGCTATTATGTTCCGTAAACATTTATGATGTTTCAGCACAAACACCTTAAATGAGAAATTAAATGTCTCTCTTATAACATAGCTTTGTCTTTGTACAGGGTGAACTTGCTGTCCACAAAAAGAAGACTGAGGAAGTTGAGAAATGGATGAGAACCCACACAAAAGCAACCAAGGTAACTAAAATGATATGCAATATTAGGGATAACAAGACAGTGAATATATGTTTATCAGCTGCAGCGCAGTCAGAGCCACGCACTGGGCAGTGTGTGTGAGATGTAAACGCACACTCCGCATATAATTCTTTGTTCACAAAGATATATCATTCTCATGAAATGCTCATCATGCACCTCTGAAAGCGCAACTGCAGGTTATATTTGCGGTTGTGTCATATTTGTTATATCAGGCTCTGATGCATTCGACAATTTCAAACTCGGATACAGTTAAAGTAAGAAGTTTATTTGCAGCAGCAGGAATAGACAGGAGAACTGATGGTAGGAGATGAGGACCAGAAAGCGTTTGCACTGATGGAGAAAAAGGTGAGTGAATTAATAAGGGGACTGGGTGGGAGATCAATATGCGACTGCAAAGGAGGTGAGGGGAATCCAAGGAGGGTCGTCTATCCACTGAGACCAAGATCGGCTGCGAGTGGGGGAGCGATATGAGGATGGTCTTTTCTGAATGATGTCTTCATGCATGAGTGAGAGTGGAGGGTGGCAGGCTGGTGAGCAGGTGGTTAAGGTTCTGGAGCAGAGGAATCAGGATGGTGACCAGAGAGCGAAAGCGAAGGACGGCCGATCAAGATGAGCCAGGAGGGACGGGGAATGCCTTTGACAAAACAAGATCAGGAAGAACCAGCATTGGTTCTGACAGAGATCAGGCCGAGAACAAGGAATTTGGAGTACACAACAGAAACGAGAAATCACACAATCAATCAGTCAAATTTTTTTGTATGGCATATTTCAGCAACAAGGTATTTCATAGTGCTTTACATCATAAAAACACAAAAATACAAAATCATTGAATACGCAGTCAAAAATTGAAACATTACATTTTGTCGATTGTCATCATTACACATCAGATTATTGATTGTTTCATTGATTATGTTTCAAAAGCAATTCTAACTAGCTGGGCTTTTAGTCTAGATTTAAAGGAACTCTGTTTAGCAGTTTTTTTGGAAGTTTGTTCCAGATTTAAGGTGCATAGAAGCTGAATGCTGCTTCTCCATGTTTGATTCTGGAAGACCTGAGGGGTCTGGAAGGTTGATACAACAACAGCAGATCATTAATATATTGTGCTTTTAAACCGTTCAGAGATTTATAAACTAACAAAAGTATTTCAGTGTCGGGACTTTAAAACTAGGGTGATGTTCAGAAACTACTCCCAAAATCTAGGAGTAGTTTCAAGCTGTAGCAAGTGAACCCTTGCATTGATCGTTATTCTTTAGGTCAAAAGGTGGTAAATTCAGTTTTGTTTCTGTTCAGCTGTAGAAAGTTGTGGCACATTCACACATTTATCTGTTTTAAGCATCTGTTCTGAGTCACCTGGTGACATCGTAATATAGAGCTGTGTATCATGTAGTTATGGTAGCTGATTTTATTTCCTGTTATAACTTGAACTAATGAGATCATATAAATATTAAATAAGAGGGGTCCTATGATTGAACCAAGGGGTACACCACATGTGACCTCTGACCTCTTTGATGAGAAGTTTCCAATTGAAACAAAGAAATCCCTATTGTTTATGTAACAATAGGGTTGAGTTCTGGACCAGAACTCAACCCTGGTCCAGGGTTGAGTTCTGAGTCAACCCTGGACTCAGAACCAGGGTTATTACATATTACTGGTTGACAGTAATATGTCAACCAGTGTTGACATATTACTGAATCAACTGGAGAGTTGATTCATATCAACTCTCCAGTTGATATGAATCAACTGGAGAGTTGATTCATATTACTGAATCAACTTTCTAGTTGATTCAGTAATATGTCATGGTCAACAGGGTCAAAAGCTGCAATGAAGTCTAACAGAACCAGCACTGTGGTTCTTCCACCATCTGTGTTTATATGGATATCATTGAACACTTTGACTAGGCCAGTCTCTGTGCTGTGGTGAGACCAGAAACCAGACTGGAAGGAGTCAAAGCAGTTGGTTATTAGGAAGCCATTTAACTGTTCAAGCAGCTTTTTCAATAACTTTGCTGATGAATGGGAGATCAGAGGTCGGCCTATGATTCTGTAGTACTGATTTGATTATCAGTGGTTTGATAAAAAAAGAACCACTGACAAGTCTTTTCCCCCAGGCTGTTTAAAGTCTGAAGGAAAACACCTGATGAGAGGGAGTAGTTTACTATTTGAATCAGATCATTTGCAAAGACAGCCATAACTTTATTAATAAAATGTGTGAGTACGATATCAAGACAGGAGGAATTTGAGCTTAATTCATTTATAATTTCTTCTAATCTCTTATAGTTAAGTAGTTGGAATTGAGTAATTTTTTTCTGCATTTATTTTGTTTGGGCACAGCATTGGTACTGAATTTAGTGTGGATTTGCAGATTAATCCTCAGATTTTTAAAACATTTTCCTCTGCAAAGAAACTGGCAAATTCATTGTAGGTCAGGTGATTCGGTCACAGGAGGATTTGTGTCAACTGTTGCAATTTGATTTCTGTAAAGAACGTTTCAATTGCACATTTTAGTTTTGAGTAATAGCTATGCAGTCTTTCTGTATAGATTTCATAATAAATGTGAAGTTGAGTTTCACGCCAGTTACATTCAGCCCTAAGGCAGAGTTGTATTGCAGATTTGTTTGTTCATTTCTCCACTGAGATTTGTTCCTACCAGACACAACCTTCACTCTAATGGGAGCAATGGAATCAATGAGAGTGGAAGTTACCTACCAACTCATCTACATCATTACAGCACAAGGTTGAGGAGGAAGAGTAGATTTAATGAAATGTTTCTGCTGTGTTGTCTGTGAAAGAACATGTGTTAGCAGCTTTTTGGCCAAGTGAGTCAGTGGTGATTGTACTTTCAAAGATAATGAAATGATAGGGTGACATCAGTTACAGAGACATTGGAAATATTCACACCCTTACTGATAATTCAAATTCATAAATACTTTATTTATCCCAAAGGGAAATTAAATGTTGTAACTCATTAATTTAGATTCTTCAAAGAGTTATTGAAGATTGTGATGGCTGTTGGCAGGAAAGATCTCCTACAGAGGTCTGCACTACACTGAAAAAGAAGAAGCCTTTGACTGAAGGTACTCTGCTTTCCCAAGACAGTCTAATGAAGAGGATGGTCAGTGTTGTCCATAATTTTCTTGATCCTATCAAGAATCCTTCTTTGCATCATTATCTCACAAGGTTCCACAGTCGCCCCCAGAACAAATCCAGCCTTCTTGTTCAGGCTGTTGAGCCATTTTACGTCCCTGGTTCTGATGCTGCTGCCCCAACAGATGACAGCAGAAGAGATGACACTCTCAACAACAGACTTATAGAAGATTTGCAACATCTTGGTGCAAACCTTGAAGAATCTTAGCTTCCTCAAGAAATGTAGTCCGCTCTGTTCCTTCTTATAGATACTTCACTGTTATGTCTCCAGTCCAGTCTGTTGTCAAGACGAACACTGAGATATTTTTATTCCTCAAACACCTTCACTTCTTCTCCCATTATGGAAATAGGGTTTGATTTAGCCCTGTTCCTTCTGAAATCAACAATCATCTCCTTTTTGTTCATATGTAATTAAGAGATGATTATTTCTACACCATGACACGAAGCAGTCCACCAGCTCTCTGGACTCAGTCTCTTGTCCATCTCTTATACACCCAACAACTGCAGAGTCATCAGAGTATTTCTGTCGATGACAGCAATCAGACTTGTACTGGAAGTCTGAAGTGCAGAGAGGTCCAGTGTGTGTCCTCGGTGTGTGTTGCTGTTTTGATGTTGTGTCAGACCAAAATTATCAAATTTACCACATAGCTTGTTTGCCCCTCTGTCTTGGGACTCTGTCTTGTCAACATGGATGTTGAAAGCTCCCACAATTATTAAACAGTCATATTCGATGCATTTGAGAGATAGAAGTTCATTAAAGTCAATAAAGACTTTTTCCTCATATGTTGGATTTTTGTATAGAGTTAGTGTCAGAGTTCATTGAAGGCCTTTTATCTCAATTCCCAGATATTCAAGAGGGAGACCGAAAGAGAGACCGAAAAAGATTTTATTAGAATTTATGAAATTCTTAAAAATGGAGTCCACCCCTCCTCCTTTTTTATGTTTTGTATTCTGACTTAAAACATTGTAATTGGGAGGCTGTAGTGATCTGTGTTTTTCTGTGTGTTAGAGGGTTTTCTGTGTCCTGTTTTTCCCTGAGTCTCTGTGCCATCCTGATTGTTCCCAGCCGTGTCTCGTTTCTTTGGTTACACTCCCAGTGTATTTAGTCCCACCTGTTGACTTTGTCTGTTGTTGGATCCTTGACGTGCAACATCTTGATGCCTATTGTTCCGTTTTGTGGTTTATTCATTAAATCTTCACCATCATCCTCATCCTGGGTCCTGTCTGCATCCTCCCTCACCACTCAACCTCACAAATCATGACAGTAGGATCCGACCACATAAACAGTGAGAGACCCATGATGCGAACCCAAAATAGACGGTGGAACCCTTGGCAGTGGCTCAGAGTGGTCCCGTTGGAGGAGTTTTGTGGTGGAGCTCTGCGGTGGGGATCGAGGCTGGCGATATCCCTGCCTGGAGTGGGGCCCAGCCAGAGGTCCAGGCCCTTGCGCCAAGTCGTCACCGCTACCCTAAGCCCCGGAGGTCCCTATACCTGGGCGCTCCACGGCCCAGGTATAGGGACCTGCAGCTGCCTCCGGTCCCTGCACCGAGGCAGCGTCTGTCCCAGCTGCCGCAGGTCCTTTTGCCCACTGCTGGCGAGCAGCTCCCAGAGTTTCCTGTGCCCCCAACCCCAGAGTTTCCTGTGGCTACATCTCCCGAGACTCCTAGTGCTCCTCCTGAGCTTGTGACTCCCTGTGCTCCTCCTGAGACTCCTAGTGCTCCTCCTGAGCTTCTGACTCCCTGTGCTCCTTCCAAGCTTCTGACTCCCTGTGCTCCATCCGAGCTTCCTAGTGCCTCCTTCGAGCTTCCTGTGCCAACTGCCGTGGAGCAGCCCCCAGGGTCTGCTGCTTCCCTGCCTCCCTGTGCTCCTCCCGAGCCCGCTCTGGAGTTTCCCTGAGTTTGCCGATTTGGCTCCACCCCCTGAGTTTCTCAATTTGGCTCCACCCCCTGAGTTTGCCGATTTGGCTCCGACCCCTGAGTCTGCTAGTGACTCCTAGTGCTAGAGACTCCTAGTGCTCCGCCTCCCTGTGCTCCGAAGCCTGCAGCCAGCCCTCCAGACCCTGCAGCCAGCCCTCCTGCTGGCCTTCCAGAGCCTCCACGACTCTGCTTCCTGGGCCGACGTCGCTGCCCCCCGCGGCTCCGGCAAATCTTCCTGCGGCGGTGGCGACTGCCAGACCCGCCTCCTCGATTCCGCCTGCTGCACCGTGGTCGGGCCGCAGACTCTCCACAGCAGGTCCTGCCCTGGCCGTGTGTGTTTTTTTTTTTGTTGGCACTGAGTTTTTTTTTTGTTTTTGTTCCCTGTGGACTCTTGCCCTCCGCCCATCCTGATGGGTTGTTTTTTGTTTAACTGTTTTTTTTGGGCGTCTGGTAGCCACTCTTGAGGGGGGGATACTGTAGTGATCTGTGTTTTTCTGTGTGTTAGAGGGTTTTCTGTGTCCTGTTTTTCCCTGAGTCTCTGTGCCGTCCTGATTGTTCCTAGCTGTGTCTCATTTCCTTGATTACCCTCCCAGTGTATTTAGTCCCACCTGTTGACTTTGTCTGTTGTCGGATCCTCGTCGTGTAACGTCTTGCTGCCTGTTGTTCTGTTCTGTGGTTTATTTATTAAATCTTCATCATCATCATCATCATCCTGGGTCCTGTCTGCGTCCACCCTCACCACTCAACCTCACAAATCATGACAGTGTCGTTAATTCGATTAGTACAGGTGATTCGTTATTGTCATCCAACCATTTTTTGTCAGAAACATAACATCAGTAATATGTTCAGTGATCAGTAATATGTTCAGTGATGAAGTCATTTACTAATAGACCTTTAGCTGATAATAATCCAATGTTTAAAAGAGCCATTTAAGTGACTTGGTGGCAGATAGCTCCTGAATTTCCAGTTGTTTTAGTCAGGAGATGAGACTGAGGTTTGAATTGAGACCACTTTATTTTGTATTTCTGTTTTTTGTAATTTTTCTTTTAGTGATTCAGACAAGTACTGTCCTCTTTTGTAGTACGGGGAGGCCAGACACATTCTGGAGGAAAACGAGTGTAAACAAAATGTTGTACCCCGGTTTCAGACCTTAGACACACAGAGTGGTGGATCCTCTGGGCAGTCAGTGCCAGGTGGCTTAGATGAAGTAAAGTCTGCTGTGTGAGCATTCAGTATAAAAGTACTGAGAAGAACTTGTTGGTTCATTCCATCTGTAAATTTGAGAAGCTCAGGTCCTGAGAAAACATTTCTTCAGAGGTGTCTTGTGACTTCTTTGAAGGAGTGGGAAGGCAGAAGAGAGGACAGACCATTTGATCTGACTCCAGTTGATGTTTTGTCAGTTTGTTTTGGAATAATTTGTTCCTTATATGTGGAGGATTGCATCCTAATCAGCTGTCCTTGAGCCTGTTCTTCTGAGGGGGTGATCACGTTGTTCTTGTTGATAAAATGAAAGGTTTACAGTGAGTAGCTTTATCCCATGTTTATTAAGATTGCGTCTGCCTCTTCCAAAGAGGTGAAAGCGCTGCCAATAGATCCAAAGGTTATCGATGAAGGTCACTGAGCTTGCAAAGCAGGCTTTAATCAGCCATTTGTGGCAATCTGAAGTATTGTTTTGTCTCCCCATCAAGTTGATAGAATCGGACCAGTGAGAAACAACTTCATTTTTAGATTTCCAATAGTGTTCAGAAGAGTGCTAAAGTCCTTTTTCAGAATCTCTGATCTTTGTTTTACCAGATCATTTGCACCAACATGTGCAACTAGAGTCTCAATTTCCAGCTTATCAGTGGTGAGAAAGAGTGTTTTCTTTGTTAAAGGACATCACTCTTAGCGTTGCAAAAATGACTGATTCCATTTACTGCCTCATCTCTGACAATGAGCACTTATCTTTTATTTTCCTGGTGTTCACTTTGGGGGGTTGATGTATTGATCTTGCTCCATACCTGTTGTTGATGTTTGACGGCAAGGTTTCCCACAGAGGTTCCTGCTGAATTGCAGAAAATCTGTTTTTCAGTGAGTTTCCCGTGGAATCAGAATGTGTTGAGTTTTGTGCTGTCACTTTGTCCTTAGAAGCGGGTCGGTGGAGTTGTTTCGGTTCCAGCTGCTTGTTTATTTTTCTTTAGTGGAGCAGGTGTTGAAGTCGAATGTGGGTTTTGTCTCACAGCTGGCCATTCTGATTCGTCTAGGTTCTTCCTATTAGTCGCCTTCAAATGGGAAACTTTTCTTCCGCTTACTTCCCAGAGAGGTCCACAGTGAGCTGCTTGGTGCGGGGCGTACGACCTCACCGTTGATTTGAGGAAGAGTTGCTTTATTTTCAGAAGGCAGGATTTATCTAAAAGTTCACCTTTAGCCGTTGAATCTTCATTTCTATTGACTGAAGTTGTCATATAATACTGGGCTGGTCATTATTTTGAGTCATTTGTAGAGTTGAACCTGGGTTGACCTCTGCAGATTGGAACCTATGTATAATACTGCTAATGTCCCCAGGGTCGGCCAGAGGCATCTTCCCCTGATTCAGCTTGGAAGTGGAAAAAGTAGAGTTAAAGTTCAAAGTAAAAAAATCCCATAGTCCTTCGGTTGGAAGTAATCCAGTTATGATGTTGACAGTGTAAGCATAATTATAAAAACTGTGACTTTAAAATAACTCATAGGCAAAGTTGTTAGTCACGACGAAAGAGAGCAGGATAAGCTGTTCCTCCTTCAGCTGACATCTGACACAGGAATCCAGCTCATATTTAAAGGCACCTCCTCACCTGCAGACCTCCAGCTGCAGGTCCTATGACCAGCTACAGCTGCCTGACTCATCCTGTAAGAGAAAAGGTAGGACACACACAGCATTCAGCTTGGTGGATTCGACAGGTTGACATTGAACTGCAAAGCAGAGCACACACTGTGACTTTTAAACTTAACTTCTGCTTTGATTAAGTACTCTCCAAAAAAACATGTGTCCCCACAGGGGTTCGATATAAATGCCAATACAGATGAGCTTTGTGTCCAGTTTGAGTGAAAGGAGGTGCGTACCAAGGTAAACTTCAGAGACTCAGCCGTGGCAGTGCACTAGGCAGCTAACGCTTAGGGATACTGATGGTGTGATTGGTGCGTTCTCCTTGCTTCGTGCCCTGTTCAGTACATCAAGTAAAAGGCCAATCTTTCAGGAACAATTCCGAACGCTTAGCCTGGCGGGGGTGCAAGTAAAGCCTGACGGCCTGCCATGCTTATAGTACACTTTGGGACATCTTGTTTCATATCAGACAGAGGGCTAAACCTCTCGGCCTTCAGCTTCCTTCAGGAGCAAAAGCTTGTTGTGGCTTGCTTCTTTTAAATTTTCATACTTGGGATTCACAATAATAAACATAGAGATGCTTACGGGGAATACTACAATTTAATTGGAAGGTTTGTGCATTTGTATAAATATTACTATTTTTTTGTGTTCCAGGGTGGTATTTTGATACTGACAGGACCATCAGGCTCTGGAAAAACTGCAACAGTCCAAGTTCTGTCTACGAAGTTGGGTGTCAGAGTTCAGGAATGGACTAACCCAGCAAGTGCAGAACCACACTTGGGCAGTTTGTCTGGTGAGGAATAAGCACACACTTTTGAGACTAATAAGAAGGGTTTGATTGCTCTATTGTTAATAAGATTGTGTCTATTGAGAAGGGCTTAGTCATTTCTCTATTTTAAAAAAAATTTAATGTCTAGTCAATTAAATATTTTTTTATAAATATTTCTCTTACACCATTCTATAACATTTTACATATTTATCTTTTTCTTTATGAACCAAAGATGTTGGTTTGATTAAAATTTTTAAAATCTCTGCCAGAGGTATAGATAAATATATTCTTAACTATTTAAGTTACACATTTTTCTGACTGATGACTTTGTTCTGAGTGCCGAGTTCTGCTATGGCTCTTTGTCTCTGCAGCCACTTGATGTTTTGTGTTCAATACTTTATTAATGCTTTATGGAATAACAGCTTCTTATAGTGGATGTTTTTCAATAAGCACAGATGGTTTATTAAATAAATAAATATGGCACTCTGACTGGCTGCAGTATTTATGCACTAATCCTTTTACATAATATTTTAAAGCAAGTGCTGATCTTTTAATCCTTGGTGGTTTGCAGATGAGACAATGCTAATATATAAAGGTGGTCTTTAAAAAACGTCTGTTGTTTGCTTCCCCATGAGTGTTTTGAGCTGAAAATTTTTGTTTAAAATGTTCTTCTTGTGGCTGCTCCTCTTTGAGGCTCCAAATTACCTGCATCCATCTCACCTTGTCGTTCGTCTTGTCTAAGGTTAGGTCTGGTGAGGAAGGGTACCATTTCATTATTCTTTCATCTTTAAAGCCTTTACTAGCAAGCTACATTACATAGTGGAGTACTTTGTTGCATGTGATGCAGCTTTGTCCTACAGAAAAGTCATGGTCCTCTTGAAAGATGCAAACTTTTTCATGTAGCACTGCTTGAAGAAAGCTGGCTATAGGTTTAGAAGTTGATTTTAAGTACATCTTCAACCAGAAAAGGTCCAACTATCTCATCTTTAATAATATCATACCAGTACCCTGCCTCTACCTTGCTGGCATCTGGTATATAGTGGAGCTCTGTGCCCATTGCTGATCCAGCCGAGGGCCCATCCATCTGGTCTGTCAAGAGCAGTGATGTCAGTAACGCATTACTTTGTAACACGTTATTGATTGCGGACCACTTTTTTCAGTAACTAGTAATCTAACGCGTTGCTATTTCAAATCCGGAAATCAGATTAAAGTTACATATCCAAATCACTGTGTGTTACTATTTTCTTTTGTAATTATTAATTTTATTGTGTGTCTTGGGGAGCGACCACTGTTTCTGTCCATCAGTTATCAGCAGTGAAATAAATGTAAACAATGGAGAGGATAGAGATGAGCATTTTGTTGCTGGAAAAACAGGAACTATTTTGAGTTTCTGTCACCAAGTCTAATTATTATATTACTATTACAGCTTTGGGCTTGTTTTTTTATTTTTTTTATTTTCTAAAGTCGCATGCACATTTGATGAATCGCAGGTTGCGGTTTTTTGGGCTTGTTTTTGAACGTGAGGTTGCTTATTTCGGTTTTGAAATAAGCAGAGAGCAGAGACACATAATCAGCCCCAGAATTTGTCTGACAACCAGTTAGATTTAGTCAGGCCTTCCAGGTCTATCCATTCCCAGATGATCCATCTCGCTGTGTCCTTGTTAATGTTAATATATTACCTGTCAATGAGTCGAGCTTCGCGTTGCGCTCCAGAAAACTGCAAACATTGAGACTATTATGAACAGCGCAATAAACGTGAAAACAGCCACGAATGTTCGTAAAGTTGTGCAACTAAATGCCAGTATAATAATTAATATTAAGGTATAATAATTTATATTAAGGTAAGTGTCACAAATCTGTGCAGCGGGTCATCAGAGTTGTGGAGCCGCAAAAGGAGTTCTGTGTGATGCGCTCTTACAGCACAGGGTGTCGGCAGGGCCGTAACACAAAACCTGGCCACTGGGGCAGGGAGGGAGGCGTTAAAATCCTACTTATAGTTTTCCAGACAATAGTGAACTACACAAAAAGGTCCAACTATCTCATCTTTTTTTTTTGTCCTGTTGTAACCATTAAACAATCTCCCCTTCAGTTCAACCTTATAAGTGGAGACACATTGTTGATGTTACCATTATAAAATAACTTGTAATTAAGTATTGGCAAAGATCAATGTAATATTCACAGGTGGTGGAGCGTTGTTGTTAGCAGCTGCTGAAAGTAACTAAAAAAGTTACTTTTATGTAACTTAGTTACTTTACAAATCAAGTAATCTGATTAGTTACTCTTTCAAAGTAACTATGCCATCAGTGGTCAAGAGTCACTCTCATCTCAGCCTAAAGAGAAACAAAAAAAAACTTTGAGAAAACTGTCTTCAGATCTGTCTTGGTCCAGTCTTTATGTTTCAACTTGTATGTCTTGTTCAGTGGTGGTCAGGTTTCAGCCTTCCTTACCTTGTCTCTGAGCTCTGAACATCTTGTTCTTCTGGGACCTCCAAATAGGTTGCAGTTCTGGAATATGACAGCACAGGAAGATAATGGGGTGCTGGTAGCTTCACACTTGATTCTTCTCAAACCTTTGGCAGTTAATTTGTCTTTTTTTTTCTCAACACGTTTCTTGTGATCTTATTGACTATTTGCAGCAAAACATTTGATGGTTCTGTGAACACACCCTAATATCTTAGCTGCATCCTCTGGAAAACCTTTTACAATTTTGGACTTTTCAGAGTCACTTAAATATCTCTTTTTTGGCCCATTTTGCCTGAGGAAAAGAAGCTGCCTAATAAATATGCACATCTTGATATAGAGTGTTGATCTCCTTAGGCCCCACCTTCTCTCAAGAAGCAAATACACATCAGCTGATATGTTTATATTCAATAAGCATTCAAGGTTATACTGCTTGGAGTTTGAAAATGTGCATAAAAATAATATGGTCAAAACTAAAACTTTCCTAATAATTGTGCACAGAAAGTATGAACCCGTCTTTCGGGAACGATTCTGCTCTGCCAGCGATAAACACAGCAAGGACACTTGTAATCCAGCTTATATAAAAACAAAGCAAACTTTTTAGCCCTGCGGGGTGGGGGCAAGTAAAGCCTGGCTTTTAATACATTTAGGAAACCCTGATGGACTATAACCTGCCCTTTTCCTCCAGCTTTTGAGCCGTTTGAAAGGTAACGTTTCCTTTGTTAGGAGTTTTTCATCTCTCATAACTAGTTTCAATCCTCAGCATCTAACACACCAGACTAGTCTAAAAAGATTTCGAAAAGACTTGGAGTACCCACTTCACAAAATGGTTTCAGTAGATTGTCCCAAAGCCACCACTTGAAAATAAAGCGGTAGATAAAAGGTTTTCACTACTTTGTATGAAAAGTTTTCACTAGTGAGAGTGAAAGGTAGAGCTTTTCATCAATGAATATGAACCATTTTCACTACTTTGCAAATCCATATAACCTACTGATTTGCCTTTCAGTAGGTTATATGAAAGGCAAATCTTTTTAGTAGTTCAGTAGTTTTCATTAGTCATTTTGCAAGGCTTTCAGGATATATGAAGGAGTTTGATTTCTTGCGTATATGAACGCTAATTCTAAATAATGTCCATGGTAGCATGCCTTTGCTTTGTACTGTGATTCTGGTTCTAAGAACAGTTTCTTTCTCCTGCAGAATGGAGATCACAAGGCTTGTCTTGCAGCTCTCAGTTGGCACAATTTCAGGAGTTCCTTCTGAGAGTTAACAAGTACAAATGCCTGAAAATGAAAGGTGAAAGAGGTGCTGCAGAGAAAAAGCTCATCCTGGTGGAGGTATGTACAGTATCTTCAACTTTCCTCAGGTTGTCTGTTTCTACATTTTTTCTATTCTTTGACACGGTGCGAAATTCTGAAAGCAGGTGTTGGGCAAACTTTAACAATGACAATAATTTCAAAGTAAAATAAGCATTCTACAAAGTTAAAATTCTTTTGTGGATTTTGTTTTCTCAATTTCATATTAGCAGTAATTAAGAAATTGAAACACTTATTACATCACCTTTCCGATCTAAAGCACACAAAGCTTAAAACAGGGTGGATGTGACAAGTCTATTACTCGTCATTTCTGTCTGGAAAAAGATGAGTATCAATATTAATAAATAAGAACACAGTGTTTCCCCTTAAGGATGGTGATATACTGTATGACATAGTTTTATGTATATACCAATTACATGATTATTATATGGCAAAGGCATATTGATAGGTATTTTGAGCGTAAACAGATCCTATCACTCAAAGAAATGAATCATTAACTTAACATACTTTTTTATGTCAACAGGTTCCACATAATTGTATTAATTGAAAGCAAAACAGATATTGTAATGTGAGATTATGATTTTTTTAAGATAAAATTAATGAATTAACTCAACTAATTCAAATAACTTCAGATTGACAAGATAGAAGGTAGTTGAACTAACTAAACTTTTTTGTTAGTCTGACAAAGCAAACACTCTTTCAGTGAACTTATGTTTAATTTGTTCACTACACAGAAACAAATTAACAATTTGCTTTCATCAATCAATATATTTCTTAATTCAACAATTTTTTTTTCAAGTTAACTTATTCCTGTTAACTTATACCAGTCGACAAACTCAAGTTTGTAGGTCTTGAGTTTGTCGACTGGTAAGTAGGTCCAGGGGTGGATCTACTGGGGTAGCAGGGGGTGGCAATTGCCACCCCAACTGAGAGCCTTGCCACCCCAGCTGGCGACTATGTATTCAACAAATAGTTATGGCAAATCGGACATTAAGTGCATGAATGTCTTTATTCCGACAACATTGAATGCAACACAATGTAACCTGCTGCCTGCTGCTGAGTAGCAGGAAGTGTGAGAAAAACTGTAAAGACGGAGAGCGAGGCAGACGAAGCTGAAGTTGGTTTCTCATTCCAGTTTCTGATTCGGGAAATGGCTAAAGGGCGATTCCACCTAATTTTTCACAACCTTTCGCATTTTTAATCGACTCTAGTTTAAAAACTACAACACCTAGACTCTTCAAACCTGGACTGGATTATTCTGCTCTAATAGCATATTTTTTATCATGTTTTTTGTTTTTTGTACCTTTTTTTTTTTTTTTGTGCTTCTTTAATGGGGGTTTTTTTTTTCTTTTTTTTTTTGTCTTGGTCATACAAGATCTGCTCTATTTCCAAAACCACAACACCTATACTCTTCAAACTTGGACTAGATTATTCTGCTCTAATAGCAGAATATACAGAACCATGTTTCTGATTTGTGAAACCTTTTTCTGATTTGTGAAACTTCAAAAAGGGGCGATTTCACCACTTATTTTATTAACGGTCTGATCCTCGGCTGCAGAAGCTGGCTCTTGGGACGTGGAACGTGACCTCTCTGGTGGGGAAGGAGCCGGAGCTAGCGTGCGAGGCTGAGAGGTTCCAGCTAGAAATAGTCGGCCTCACCTCGACGCATGGCTCTGGTTCTGGAACCAATCTCCTTGAGAGGGGCTGGACGTACTTCCACTCTGGAGTTGCCCGCGGTGAGAGGCGCCGGCAGGAGTGGGCATACTTGTTGCCCCCCATCTTGACGCCTGTACGTTGGGGTTTACCCCGGTGAATGAGAGGGTAGCCTCCCTCCGCCTACGGGTGGGGGGACGGGTTCTGACTGTTGTCTGTGCTTACCCCACAATCGTGTTGTGAGTGGTTTGCAGCCGAGTGTGAAGCGGCCGGGATGAGGATCAGTGCCTCCAAATCCGAGGCCATAGTCTTGAGCCGGAAAAGGGTAGAGTGCCTTCTGCAGGTCGGTGGGGCATGTCCTGCCTCAAGTGGAGGAGTTTAAGTATCTGGGGATCTTGTTCACAAATGAGGAAGAAGGGAGCGGGAGATCGACAGGCGGATTGGGGCAGCGTCTGCTGTGAAACGGGCGCTGTACCGGTCCGTCGTGGTGAAGAGAGAACTGAGTCAAAAGGCGAAGCTCTCGATTTACCGGTCGATCTACGTTCCCACCCTCATCTATGGTCATGAGCTTTGGGTCATGACTGAAAGAACGAGGTACCGGATACAAGCGACCGAAATGGGTTTCCTCCACAGGGGTCTGGGCTCTCCCTTAGAGATAGGGTGAGAAGCTCGGTCATCCGAGAGGGACTCAGAGTAGAGCTGCTGCTCCTCCACGTCGAGAGGAGCCAGTTGAGGTGGCTCAGGCATCATGGTAAGGATGCCTCCTGGATGCCTCCCTGGTGAGGTGTTCCAGGCACGTCCCACTGGGAGGAGGCCCCGGGGAAGACCCTGGACACGGTGGAAGGACTATGTCTCTCAGCTGGGAACGCCTTGGGGTTCCCCCGGAGGAGCTGGAAGAAGTGGCTGGGAAGAGGGAAGTCTGGGCCTCCCTTCTGAAGCTGCTGCCCCCGCGACCCGATCCCGGATAAGCGGAAGAAAATGGATGGATGGATGGATGGAAATTTTATCATTATTGTGATTGTCAGACTCTCTTTTATGCACTAATGCATTTCTTCTACTTCTCAATGCATATTTATTCTTCTCCAACTTCATGTTCTGACTTTTTCTCACATTATTAAGAAACGTGTTTATGTCATATATTTTTCAACAAGAAGCTTTGCATTCCTTTACTTTTCCTTCTTATTTGCTCTTTCCAGGATTTTCCAAACCAGTTCTACAGACAGCCTTGCAGCTTTCATGACACCTTGACGTGAGTTCCGGCAGCAATCAGGCCGGTGAGTGTTTAGAGGTAGTGAACTCAGGTGTGATAAACCACAGTTATGTTTTAATGGGGAGGCGGCAGCAATCAATTTTTCACACAGGGCTATGTAGAGTTTTTTCTGAGATTATTTACAAACATCTTCATTTAAAAGCTAAATTAAAAATTTGCATTGTCATTTACTCATATTTAAACTGGTTTCATTTTCTGAAACAGTTGAAC
>NW_006800474.1:89324-92280 GCF_000485575.1 Poecilia formosa | reverse complement strand
AACACATATGGTAACACCTGTTTTCTGCGCCACCCACTGGTACAGGAAGAAACAATGTCAGCTTTCTGCTCTGTGGCACAACTGAAAGTGAATCTAACCCCCAAAACAGCTTTTTTTTCCCCTGATAAACTGTCTAAATAGGTTATTTAGGGTTCTATCTTTATGTTTGTGTGAATTTTGACGTTTGTGCAATTTGTTTAGTTCGGCATTATTTTCCCTAAAAGTGTCTCACTACCTTTCAGTGGTACACCTTGGTACAACTTCATCACATCCCTGGTTCAGTTATAAAAGCACAGTGCTCTCTCGCTCCCCTCCTCTGTTCCCCCAGCCGCCTGATGGCAAGCCAGAATTTGCAAGGGGTGCAACTGGTGATTATTGATTGATAGTGTTATTCAGCTTTTCAAATGTATGATTTCAAATCAGTTCAATTCAAAAATACTTTATTAATATCAAAGGCAAATTAAATTAAATATTGTAACTCATTTATTCTTCAAGATGCAGATTGTGATGGCTGTTGACAGGAAAGATCTCCTGCAGCGATCTGTATGAGTAAATCTGAAGAAGCCTCTTACTGAAGATACTCTGCCTTCCCAAGACAGTCTAATGAAGAGGATGGTCAGGGTTGTCCATAATTTTCTTGATCCTATCAAGAATCCTTCTTTGGATCATCATCTCACAAGGTTCCACAGTCGCCCCCAGAACAAATCCAGCCTTCTTGTTCAGGCTGTTGAGCCATTTTACGTCCCTGGTTCTAATGCTGCTACCCCAACAGATGACAGCAGAAGAGGTGACACTCTCAACAACAGACTTATAGAAGATCTGCAACATCTTGGTGCAAACCTTGAAGAATCTTAGCTTCCTCAAGAAATGTAGTTCGCTCTGTTCCTTCTTATAGATACTTCACTGTTAAGTCTCCAGTCCAGTCTGTTGTCAAGGCGAACACTGAGATATTTTTATTCCTCAAACACCTCCACTTCTTCTCCCATTATGGAAATAGGGTTTGATTTAGCCCTGTTCCTTCTGAAATCAACAATCATCTTCTTTGTTTTGTTCACATTTAAGATGAGATGNTCTTCTCCCATTATGGAAATAGGGTTTGATTTAGCCCTGTTCCTTCTGAAATCAACAATCATCTTCTTTGTTTTGTTCACATTTAAGATGAGATGCTTATTTCTACACCATGACACAAAGCAGTCCACCTGTACTGGGACTGTACTTAGTCTCTTATCCATCTCTTATACACCCAACAACTGCAGCATCATCAGAGTATTTCTGTTAATGGCGGCAGTCAGACTTTTCCTGGAAGTCTGAAGTATAGAGTGAATAGGAATGGAGAACGTTCAGTGCCCTGTGGTGCTCCTGTGTTGCTGACCACCTGGTTAGACACACAGTCCTTCAGTCTCACAAACTGGTCTGTTTGTGAGGTATTCAGGGGATTGTTGAGGCCTCCACCTTGGTCTACTGGAGTTCCTCACAGAGCAGATCAGGCTGACTTGTGTTAAATGTACTGGACAAATCAGAGAACATGATCCTCACAGCGCTGCCTGCTTTGTCCAGAAGACAGTTTGTTGAAGCAGGTGTATGATGGCATTATCACCTCCAACTATATTTTGATAAGCAAACTGCAGAAGGTCTTGATATGAGCTTGTCTTCTTACTCACCTGGGATTGCGCAACCTCTCGCTAACTGCACCAGTTGCCATTCTATGAGAGCATGCTCCTCCTGCCTGTACGTCGCTAATAAAATGGTTAAAAACATTTAATTTTCCATAATTTAGCTTATGTATTTAATGTGCTGTGTTTTTATTGTCACTAACTATGTGTAACGTGTTTCATGTGCTGAGGAGCGATCAGAAACGGCAGAGAACAGATTCGAGGTGAGGCAGGCAGTTCTCGTACCTCATCGCTGGGGGCGCTCATGAACCCAGACATTGTGACTCCACAACTGCAGAGTAAGAGACAGTAACAGCGAGCTAGCCATACAGTAGCTGCGCTGATACAGAGAGCGAGAAAGAAGTGGTTTTGAGTTGTACTTTAACGGTTTCTCCCTTTGCTGTTAAGCACAGCACGAAAGTAAAAATATCTACATGTCTAAGTTTGATTGAGATGACGGAATTATTCTGCGGCGGTGGCGCAGCTAAGCATCACATGTTAAAGAATAGTCGGTAACACTTTATTTGAATGGGGGTGAATAAGACTGTCATGACACTTTCATTAATATGACATAACATCTGTCATGAACATGAATAAGCCTTCATGAATATTTATGACTGTTGTCATAAAGCGTCATTCGGTAAATTATGACACTTTTAATACAAAGTTCACATTATTCAAAATGTCTTTGTTATGACAACTTGACATTAACCAAGAAATCATTACTGATATAAATTTGTTATAAAAGTATTACTGATTGCACTTTAAAAATTAGGTAACTTTATGTTATTAAAGGTAACGTTTAAACAAAGTTTAAAATCTCAATGAAAGCACAGACTTTATGTCAGCATTTAATATGATCATCCCCCTGGATCTTGTATGCAAATTGATCCTCTTGGGCCTTAATACTCCACTGTGCAACTGTCTGCTGGACTTGTTCACCGACAGAACTCGGTTTGTCTGTGTGGTTACCATGGTGGTTAAGACCTCCAGTGGGGTAGTCAGCAGAAAAAGACAAAAAAGTAATTTGAGTCTTGCTTTATTCTCATGTCTTCCAACCAAAACCAAAAATAGAATGGGGGACAACCGTTGGTGTCTTCTTCACCTTGCCCTCTCCCCTTCACAATAAGGGCATACATTCTGGTGTGACACCAACATCGGTAGCCTACAAGGTACTTGTTCAGCTTAAGGTTCTGTATTGATATTAGCTAGTCATCTTTTAGCTAACATTACCTGCATCCAGCAGCTTTACTCAACTCAGTCGGTTAGTTTGGAGGGAAAAACTGTGAAAAGTTCTTTGCGTT
>NW_006800474.1:77339-87644 GCF_000485575.1 Poecilia formosa | reverse complement strand
CTCTGTCTCAACTGTTTGCTGAAAGAACATGGAAGACATCAAGAAATATTTTAGCAGAGAGCATCCATTGTTTTTCATCAGTTTGAACCTCTGAGTTCTACATCCTAAAAAGAAACAAAAAACAAAGGTGTTACTGTTTCCCTCTGGTATAGAACATCGATTAGAAGTAATTTATTGACAATGCAATAATTATTTTTTACCAAACTAAATGATAACATTTACCTATAGCATGCGAAGTGTTTTACTGGATGCACAAATTGTTGATATTGTAATTCTATGAATGTGTTTTATTTTATTGTTTTGGAGTCTAAGGAAAATTTCCACCATGATAGATTAAATAGTGTTTCATATTATTTTTTTTACTATGTATAAGACTCTACCAACAAAAATTCTCTCAGACTAATATGGCACCATAAAAGCAAAAATGTGAATTTTTCCTTGTATCTGTTCAACAACCCTGGTTGTAACAACCAGATTTGTTTTTTTTTTTCTGTGAACCTAATTCATTTGTTCGTTATTGACTTTTGCTCAATTAACTTTCTTATGTACACATTGTAAATAGTATTTTTATCATAGTTGATCATGTTGCTTTTCATGTCTCCTTATTTCTTTTATTCCTCTTATAATTGATTGTTTGTAATATACAAAGGTCTTGTTTATGTCATTTTATTAGCTCTACATGATCAAGAAACTAAAAAATTATGGTCTTTTAGTAGAGAATTTATTTTTTACGGTGCCAATAATGCTGGAATTAATAGTAAATGATGAAGACTGTGCTATTCTAATTTAGTAATATACTGTAGTTATTTTAGTTGTGTTACCACCCCCACACCAATAGAGGCAGTAGTAGACCCTAAAGATGCAACTAAGGAGCAGATTTAGAAGTACACAGAAAGAGACAGCATGTATTTAAAGAGACAAGTTTAAATACATGCCGAGAGTGAAACTCCTTCCTAAAAATAAAGATATGTCACAGATTTCAAAAGAAAATAAAAACAGGAGACCATGGATAATATAGGAAATAGCGCCCCCTTCAATTCCGGATTTCCAAATAAGGTATGAGTCTGCCAGTGGTCCGTTCTTGCCCTTTTCTGTTTGCTGCAGTGAGGTGTACTTGCTTTCATTCCATTGGCTGAGAGGTCGCCAGGTGATGGTACTTTTTGCTTTGAGAGAGCAGAAAAGAATTTGCAAGTGAGCAGAGATGTTTGCGAGCGGAGATTTGATCCAAACAGAGACAAGTTTTGAGTGCGAGAGTGATTTGAGAAATCACAATAAATATTTGAAAGAGAGCAGACGTTCTCACTAGAAGCATTATAAGTTTTGAGAAGAAAGCCATGAACTCCTGCTTCCAGACTGAAAATGTGTGCTCTCGGCAGTAAAATTCTTCCATAGTTTTTGAAACTTTTTAGTTTTGCTCTTATGAAATGAAAACTCTGCATTTGCAATGAAGTGTGGTCTAATGGTTGTCTCCTTTCTGTTCCCTCTAGTTTCCTGTTTGTGATTGAGCACATGATGCCCCTCTGCATGGTGATATCCTGGGTATATTCCGTAGCTATGATGATTCAGCACATAGTAGCAGAGAAAGAACATCGGCTCAAAGAGGTCAGACTGTTGACTTGTCGCCATGGTTTCATGTCAGGCTAGTTGTGATTTATCCTCGCTGATCTCTGCTTGTATTTTATTATTTGGAGTTTTTATTTAACGTCAGCACTGACTGATTTGATTTGTATTGCATCACGTGTAGCCAGTGATGGCATAGTTGCTTTGAAAAAGTATCTTTAATCGGATTACTGATTACTCTTTGAAAAAGTAACTTAGATTACTGATTACTTGATTTGGAAAATAACTAAGTTACATTAAAAGTGTCTTTTTTTAGTTACTTTAAGCAGCTGCTAACAACAACGCTCCACCACCTGTGAATATTACATTGATCTTTGCCAATACTTAATTACAAGTTATTTTATAATGGTAACATCAACAATGTGTCTCCACTTATATGGTTGAACTGAAGGGGAGATTGTTTCATGGTTACAACAGTACAAAAAAATCTTTAGTTATTTGTGTGTTCCAGTATTGTCTGGAAAACTATAAACAGGATTTTACCCCCCAGCCCCCACCCCAGCCTCCAGGTTACGGCTTTGCGTTTGGTGTCGGAGCTCCTGCTGCCGCTCCACAACTCAGATGTCCCGCTGCACAGATTTGTGACACTTATCTTAATAATTATAATGGCTTTAAGTTGCACAATTTTACGAACACGTTCATTCGTGGCTGTTTTCACGTTTATTGCGCTGTTCTTAATAGTCTCGATGGTTCCAGTTTTCTGGAGCGCAACGCGAAGCTCAACATCATTCAGAAGTTATATATTAACATTAACAAAGACACAGCAGGACGGATCATCTGGGAAATGATGGACAAGGAGAGTCTGACTAAAACTAACTGGATGTCAGACAACTTCTGGGGTCTGTCTGCTTATTTCCAAGCCCAAAAACAGCAACCCGTGACTCATTCAATCTGCAAGTGATTTTAGAAAAACCAAGTGGAAAGCTGCTTATAATAATCGGACTTGGAAACAGAAACTCAAAAAAGTTCCTGTTTTTCCACCAACAAAATGCTCATCTCCCTCCATTATTTACATTTCTGTCGCTGCTGATACTGTCGCGTAAAAACGGCGATAGAGGGAATAAAAGACGCGTAGAGGAAATAAAATGAAATTCCAAAAGAAGATAGTAATGCAAAGTGATTTCGATAAGTAACTGTAGTCTGACTACTGGATTTGAAATAGCAACACGTTAGATTACTCGTAACTGAAAAAAGTGGTTCAATGTCAGTAATTCATTACATAGTAACGCGTTATTGACATGACTGCGTGTAGCATAGAGGGGCCTCCACAATGACAGTGTTGCTCCTTCAGGCCCAACACTGGGTTAAATGCAACAAATGTTGCATTTATGTATCTGTAGTCTGTGTTAAAATATCAGCATTTATGGGCCCTTGTAGCTCTGGGGAACCTCATGGAGCCGCTGACTTAATTTGTATTAAACAGAAGTGCAAATAATTGATATTCATTTTAATTGTATTTTTTGATTTGTTGTTTTTAAGACTAGTTGTGGGTTTAAACAACATTTCACTGGTGATGTTTTCCAGTAACATATAATTACCCAGTAATATTTTCACATTTCCTGTCTACTTAACATCTTTTAATACAAACACGGTGGACCGCCTCGGCACCTCGATCACTGGGCTTAGCAAGTTTTCTGGGGGAAACCCTGATGCATAAGGTGAAGATCAAAATAGCTGTGACACAACTTAATGGTTGTGTCACAGCCAACCATGAAGTCATTGTTTAACAGAAACACATCTGTTAAACAAGAATCATAACAGGCTGAAAAGGGCTGGTTTCACTCAAGTGTATCACTAATTTAATGCCAGTGGGTGGGAGGTTCCCATCCACACAGGGATGTTCTTTCTGAGGAAACTTCCACTATCAGAGATAGGAATGGTCACTTCATTATTGTAGAAGGTAATCTATTTGAAATCCCTGTTGTCCTTGCCAACATTTATGTTCCAAATTGGGACAGTATGCAATTCTCTAAAAACTTTTTTGCACTTCTCCCAATTTTGGACTCGCATAATGTAATCGATTTCTCGAATCCCATACAGAGCACTGGCCAAATGAGCTCAATGCATTAACTTGTTTATGCAGACATACGGGGTGGCTGACCCTTGGAGGGCTAAAAATCCAACCTTGAAAAAGTTTTCACACAAGTTTTTGGAGAGGCCAGAGAAGGAGAGAGGTGTGGCTCTGCCTAATTAAACACACTTTTACTGGGCTGCTAATATCTGTAAACTTTCTTTCTAGTTTAAGCCTGGGGAAAATGAAACAGCCCTGTTTGGTCACTTATGGAACAAAACTCTTGTAAATCTGGTTCACTCGCCTCAGTTTTTTGCTCGCCACTGCCACTAGATAAATGACTGATTACAATTAACACGGTTACACTGGGAGTGATTTAGATCTGGAACAACTTAGGATCCATTTCAAGCAAAAACAGGGTCTCCTGGCAGCTCCTATATCAGCAAATGCCTTGTTCCCACTTTTTTAATTGATTCCACTTTAAATTGCCTGGGCAAATAAAGTATAACTACTGTGAGAGACCTGTTCAGGAATGGTCATTTTATGTCTTTCCAACAGCTGCAGCAATCATCTAGCCTACCTTCTTCCAACTTTTTTAGATATTTGCAGCTGCTGAGCTTTGTTAAAAAATACTTCTCATCAACACTTCAGACTCCAGCATACAGTTGGATTAATGAATGCCTGGACGGTAGATCCCATACAGAGAGGGATCATATCAACATTGTATTGATTAATCCATGCAGCTGCAGCGCCCTCATTAGAGAAAATTAAAGAACAGCGGCAGCTGGAGATGGGAGTGAGAATAACGGTGTCATAGTGGCAGCAGGGAACTAGGCTGATCCAAACAGTAAACTTGCAAAGTTGTTTCCAGGGTCGGACAAGGCTTACCCGAGAAGGCACACTAGGCCATACGTTCTGGGAATGTCAAAGATTGCAGGGCTTCTGAAGAGAGCTGTCTTTAAGACCCTGTCTGAGTTTCTCACAGTAATGTTTGGGGTTTTTCCTCTGGTACACTGTGTGTCCATCTGTTTTAGCTGTAGCCTTTTCCACATTGATTCCCCGTCGAGAGACGCCTCTTTCCCACAAACGATGGATTGCAGGCTTGCTCTCAAACCTCAAAGTTGAACAACAGAGACATGTTGTGGACGGTTTTGCCAACACATTTTTACAAAATATGACAACCATTCTTGTGCCATATTGAGAGACAACTCAGCATAAAGTCAACTACGATTTGTGTTTTGTTTTTGTTTTTGTTTTTTTTGTTTTTTTTTGCTTGCTTTGTTTCTATATTTATGCATCAGTTTTGTGGATTTGAGGTTGGATGTGAATGTATTGGTAGGGGATTTATTTTGCTGAAAATCCAATAAAAATATTCAAATAAATAATGGAAAACCCACAGACCAGTAAGAACTTTGTAAGGCATTTTAAAGACTGTAGCCGTGAGTGCTACAAGTGGCTAACAGCTAGCGCTGAGCACAACAAGCTTTTGCATGGATTTTATTTACAACTAATGGTGAGTTTTACTTTTCTATTACATTCTTATACAGACTTTACTGAATTTTTTTCTTTTGATTGTTCACATGTGCTATTTGAGCAGTTTGGACTTATGTTGAGCTTAACTGGGAAACATGGAAAAGTTTTGCTAATTTGCTTGCTGTTCAATTATATGCGCTGTTTTCTGTGTATTTTTGTTAAAATATACATTGATGCCTGATATGCATTGTTGGGCTGCATTTTACTTGACATATTTTATTTATTTGCATATTATTGGATGCCTGTGGCTTGGTGTGGTGTATAGTCTTTGCATTGTCCTGCACAACTGAGTTTTTGTTGTGCCTTTTTAATTTGCTCAGTTGAGCATTGTCCTGCACACTGGTTTGATGTTAGGGTAACCCTAACCCTGAACAATACACAGGGTATTATTCAATACTTGTGTATTGTTCAGGTGTAGTTGAGTCTATTGAAGGTCCTGACTGAAACCCCACATCACACCACTGCTAAACATCACTGACAACCTCAACTCCAGATAACATCAGCAACAATATTAGAAAGTACACTATACACAGAAATGTAGAAATTTTCAATTGATTTAAAAAAATATAATGTTCGTAAGATGTCTTTAATTTCTGTGGCACTGGAAAAAAGTTTTCACACCCCCTGAAAATTCATTGTTTTAATGGGTTTGGTTCAGTTTTTTTATGTTTAAAAGATAATCCATGAATGACTTAAACTTAACTAATGAAGTGATAGATGGCACAAGTCCACAAGCATTATAGGATTATATCTGAGTCTACAACCTTTACAATCGGAGACATTTTTGTTCTCAGTGCAACGAAATGAAACTAACCATCCATTATCTACGATACTTATCCCTGCAGGACTATGATTGGCTGGTGCCTATCTGCAGTGGTCATGAGGCAACAGGGGTTCACCCTTGTTTGTCGCCATCAAGCTTACCTCACTAAAGTAAAGCAGGCTGCAGCTCTCCGTTCAGAGTCCAAACCTCCTGAGCCTGACGAGCCTGTCCCAACTGGTCAACAGGGTTCTGTTTAAACTGGTGTTGAGGAGAAGTTGTCAGCTTCTACCTGCGCAGCATCCAAATGTCAAACCCCACTACAGCTGGTGTCGTGGTCAGACTGAGTAGCCTGTGGCTACCAAACCCCCTAGCCACGCCCATTAAGGGCAGTTCTCCTCTTACACAACTTGCACTTGGAATTGGGCTGAATGGTTTTAGAAATCTGGAAAAATAGAATTCTGGGATTTTGTTTACTTTCATGATCAAAGCAGCTGACACCCTGGACAGATCTCCACTCCAATCCCAGGACAACACAGAGACACACACAACAACTACACTGTAAAACATTTGAATGTGGTTTAACTTGGAAATGAAAGTCCATGAACATGGTTTACATGAAGTTCATAAAGTTGATTTAACAACAAAAGACATGTTGTCTAAACATTATTTTTAAGTTATTTAATCTTGAATTGTGAGTTTTAACTTAATGCTGTAATTTAAACATTGGTTTAAATTACAGCAACATGCAATTCACATTTAATTCACAACATGCAAAAAATGCTGACCCCTCCTAGTTAAAGAACACACATGTCTCTATTATTTTTACTCAATATCAAATTAAAAAGACATTTGTCTTAATAGACAAGAGTCAGATCAATGTAACACACTTCCATCTCACTCACGGTGCAACACAGTATTCAAAAACGTACCACTAAGCACTCTGGGAAATAGTCCCTACTCTTGTCGTTTTCTTCTTTCAGCTTTTTTAAGCGCTAACCTAAAACTCTTGGAGGTTGGACAAAATGAATAAAACATTAACACAACTTAGTACTGCAGGTTTCTTTCACAAACTCTCAGCTACATTTATTTCAATAGTAGAAGATAGATTTGACTCAAATGTTTTACAGTGCATGCACACACATTCAGACCTATGGAGAACTTAAAGAGACCAATCAGTCTAAAAGAATATACAGTGTATCACAAAAGTGAGAACGCCCCTCACATTTCTGCAGATATTTAAGTATTTAAGTTTTTTTTTTTCTGCTCCGTCCTTCGAAGAAGGAGGACGCACTTTCTCTGTCTCCCTGTCAGAGAGAGACAGGAAGCTATTCTTTCTTTTGAATAACTTCCGAAGTTGCAAATTATGGATCTGGTCAGCTGGTCTCAACACAATTGATACAATTTTTTCCACTGGGAAACCGGGTGAAGGGGAACCTTCGTGTCCTGACGGGACATTCTTCACTGGATATACGATGGATTCTACATGGAAGTGGAAGACTGTGTGTCTGACGATGCTGTCAGTCGAGGATGTTGACTATGTGTACATAATTGGATTCATGATAACAGGTTTTCTGCTTATTGGAGTTGGCGGATACCTGGCTTATCGGAAATTTCGGAAGATGCCAGCGGCCGTTTTTGGCAACTTCGACGCTGCCGGGTCCGGTTGAGGGGATCTGTACAGTGATCTACACTCAGACTGAGATGATACGGGAGCTGAGCTGCAGACTGGGTGCGATCCTGGAACAGGACCGTGGCTGGGCAACGGATCTCGGACTCAGAATGGATTTGGTGTGACCTTGGAGAACGTTGTTCGCTCGGATCAGGCAGGAGACCCTAAAAATGTGGCTGTTTGGATTTGCCACTGAGAAGCATCAGCGAGACTTTCAAGGAAGGCAGTAAACTGATGTCAGCCTGACCTAAACAAATTATTGCTATCGGAATCTGGCTGCCCGGGCTGGCCTTGGCTGGCCAACTATCCTCCCCTGTTATGTCTAAAGAAGGCTCTGTTCTGCTGCCCCTCCCCTCCCTGAGGACATCTGTGGCCCTGAACTGTTTATGCTGGGTGTGAAACTGACATCATATTCACAGACAATCACGAACAATCGCATGCTTCAGTTAGGGCTCTTGGTCTGACACACACATAACTCACATGAGACCCATATTCACGTCACACCACCTCCTCGTACCCGGCTTGTTTTGTCTATATGTGTTTATATGTGCTTAAGTGTCGAGGTTTTTTTTCTTCATCTCAAACTCTGCCTGCAAAGAGCAGAGTGTGAGACAGACTGTTTTTTTTCCCTCTCCTTGCCTGATGTTTTTCTTATTTTTCCTATTTCCTCTGCAAGGCGGCGCCTGTCGGGCTGCGAGGCCGCAGCCAACTATGCCCCCCCCCCTCCTCCCCTTGTGTTGTTGTGTGATGGATGGTTGTAACTGAAACTGCAATTTCGTTGTCTTTCTGACAATAATAATAAAATTCTTCTGATAATAAAATTCTTCTGTAGATCAGTTCTCCAGAGTCCTGCTAATGACCTAATTATTCTATTCAGGTGTGGTGCAGCAGAGTCGCATCTAAAAGTTTCAGGGCAGTGGCCCTCCAGGGCAGGAGTTTGACACCTATGCTGTAACTGATACTGGTCTCATTCTGTTGTGGCAATTTAATACAATTCCATGAAAAAAAGAAAAAAACAGAAAAACTGCTGAAACTTGCATTTGTTAAAATGTTGATATTTAAACCCATTATTAATAACAGATTATACTGTTCAAAATCAAATAAAAATCAAAGTACATTTAACATTATGCCTATGAACTTTGCACCATCACTGTTATGTTCAATAGTTGGAAGTTTGGTGTTTTTGGGCCTTGACCAATGTCAGTCAGAGTTGCACATGTTTTTATTTAATTGTTAATTAAGGCGGTGAAGACCCGTGTAACCAGTGGGCTCCTTTGTCAGGTGATGAAGATGATGGGCCTGAACAATGCCGTTCACTGGGTGGCCTGGTTCATCACTGGGTTTGTCCAGCTCTCCATCTCCGTCACTGCTCTCACAGTCATCCTGAAGTACGGCAGAGTGTTACTCCACAGTGACCCACTGATCATCTGGCTCTTCTTAACTATTTATGCTGTGGCTACCATCATGTTCTGGTGAGTGCTTTATATTTTCACTCAACACTGTTAGAATGCATCATTGTTTCACTTCCAAACACTGGCATCTGACTGCAGGTTGCACCTTCTGAGAGTCGACCTCAGAAGGTGCAGTATAGAGATGAGAGAAAGTTCTTCTCTCTTCCTCTCGATGAAGGCGGACGCTTTTTTCCTCTGCTCCTTCCCTACCCATGCCTGCTCTGCTTGCTCTGTTTTTGTCCTGTCTTTTTCTATATTTTTGGAGCCTTTTTCTGCACATCTTCCAGATCTGCAAATTATGGATCTGATCAACCGATCTCTCAATGCAATTCATCAAATTTTCTCGACGAGAAGACTGGGCACAAGAGAGCCCTCTTGTCCTGCGGGGACAAACCCGGCGGGATTCACCCTGGATTTATTCATAACAGGATTTCTGCTGTTTGGAGCTTGTGGATTCCTGGATTATCGACAAATTTGTGAGGGACTTGGCAGAACTAGAGAACACTCAGACTGTTAGTGTGGACAGAGACGCAAGTTGGATGTGAGTCTTGCTGAGACTCGCAGCCCAGCTGAGGACTCAAAACTCACTAACAGAATGGAATCGATCTTGGAGAAGTTGCTAGTTTCGGTTCAATGGAACGACCAAACTAATTTGGATAATTGGGAGATGTATCAGAGAGACTTTAGGGAAGATTGAAATTTATAATCTTCCCGACCTAAGACATTCTGTATCTGAATTGGCTTTCCCCATGTGGCCTTGGAAGGGCTGCATATTTCTAATCTCCTTGAAGATATGTAAACACAATGCTCTTCCCTCCTCACCTCCTCCTGTATCTATGGAGCTGTGGAGCTGAGCGCTCCTAAGGTCATCATGCCTTGATGACAACACCTTTATCGGACTTCTGTCGGGAGGCTGAGCAACGTGGTTCCATGGCCCTTTGACATCACCGCCTTCACTCGTGTCTTTGTTTTGCCCTTTGTTTTGTCTGAATGTTGCCATCTCCCCTAATGTGTCCTTTCCTCTATTTTGTTATAGAAACGGTGGAGTACTCCCTATTTAACCCAGAAGATGATTATTTTAGTTTTAGTAATATCAGAAATTGTTGAGTACGCACTATTTAGATCAACATTATACAGCCCAAAAATAGAATTAGAATTAGAATAACTACGAACTTGGAATCCAGAAATACTTAACAGGAACAGTCATTGCTTAGTTTCTATTACTTTTAACCCAGAAAAGGATTTAGATTAGTCACTC
>NW_006800474.1:73770-77322 GCF_000485575.1 Poecilia formosa | reverse complement strand
GAGACTTTCAAGGAAGGCAGTAAACTGATGTCAGCCTGACCTAAACAAATTATTGCTATCGGAATCTGGCTGCCCGGGCTGGCCTTGGCTGGCCAGCTATCCTCCCCTGTTATGTCTAAATAAGGCTCTGTTCTGCTGCCCCTCCCCTCCCTGAGGACATCTGTGGCCCTGAACTGATAAAAGCAGCTGGTGAACTTTGGGATCATACTCACAATCACGAACAATCGCATGCTTCACTTAGGGCTCTTGGTCTGACACACGCATAACTCACATGAGACCCATATTCACATCACACCTCCTTGTTTTGTCTATATGTGTTTATATGTGCTTAAGTGTCAAGTTTTTTTTTTCTTCATCTCAAACTCTGCCCTGCAAAGAGCAGAGTGTGAGACAGACTGGTTTTCTACTAACAAACAGGATAAAGAAAGCTGATTCTGTTCTGAGACCCACTGTAGAACCACTGGGGATGATGGTGCAAATCGATGATTGTTCAAAAAAACCAAGAAAAGTATGAAAAATCCTGAGCGTCCTCTTCATCAGACTGCTTTACAACAGAGTGTCCTCAGTCAAAGGCTTCTTCAGATTTGTTGTAATGCAGACATACTTGTAGTCCTTCCTGCTCACAGTTACCAGCACATACAACAACTCTGAAGAACCTGGGATAGTTTGAGTTACAACATTTTCCTTTTGGGACTAATGAAGGGTTTTTCAATTGGATTGAAAAGATGCTGCATTCAAACATATTTTAGGGGTTTGATGCTTTTAAAGGAGAAACTGAATGTTCTATAAAATCCGATTTTATGTGAATATTTCTCACATATTGACTTAAATCTTGTAGTCATTTGAATGGAGTGTTTGTTTCAGTCAGTTATCTGGATCCAGCATGTAAGTCAACGTCCACAACAAAACAGGGTTCAGTGACTCGAGCTGGCCCCCCAAAAAATGTTCATTTTTGTAATTGGATGGATAGATGAATGTTTCATTAATAAACTAAACATTTAAATGGAATAAATGCCTACTTTTAATATTATTTTATAATTAGTGAATTATTTAACCAATATTGCAAAAAAAAATATAGGTGATGTGCTACATCAGTTTAAATGGTGGTGATATTGTACTTTTGTTCTTTTACTCCAGCTAGTAGAAACAAAGTACATTTGTGGAAGTTTAATTTAAATGTAGAATATTTGATTACTATCATACTAGATTCACAGTAACATTATATTATATCATTCACTTCAGTTTTAATCCTGTTCCTGCAACAACAATGATGAAGGTTCTGAAAAACATTGTACACATGGAGGCAGAAAAGGTGAGATAAAGTCTGCAAAAGTAAGTTTTTTTCTTGTATTATCTGCCTAATTTAATATTTTCAATTTCAGCAGAATCATAAGAGTTTGTATGTTCCTGACAAGGCAGAACTGGAAATGCTTTGTTCAGGATCTTCTGGAGATATCCGAAGTGCTATTAATAGCCTACAGTTTTGCTGTCTACTGGGTAAAGTTATGCCACATTCCACTCCATGACACTTAAGGGGTCAAAAATGCAGTTGTACAAATTTAAAATCAATTATATTGCAAATGGATATTTGTGCTTTTCAGGGCAGGTCAACTTACATTATCTTTCTAATGTTTTTGAAAATTTGTCAGAAAAAGGATTGTGTACATTGAAGAAACCACCTACAATATCATTGGAAAGAGCTGCTGCTCTATCAAAAAAGAAGGGGAAACAAGCAAAGTCAGCTAAGGAGCAAGAAGAGCATCAGCCTATTGGTGGGAAAGATGTTTCTTTCTTCTTGTTTAGGGCACTGGGAAAGATTCTGCACTGCAAACGTGAGTACCAGCTATAAAATGGCTTGAACATTTGGCACCAGAATTATTGTGTACTGATTGGGCAGCTTTGGTATTAAACTATCACTGGTTTGGAACACAGTGGTGGTGCAGGGTATAGAGTGTGTGAACTATGTACAGAATAAAAAATAAGAATAAGATCATTCTTATTTGTACAACTCTACTTTCACTGATAATTATTTACACAGTTGGATACAATTTTTCATTGATAGGTTTATTATCAATAAAATTCCTCCAGCTGTAGACAAAAAGATACAATTTAGAGGGTTTTTTTTTCATTTTATTGATTTTATGTTATGCAAAATGATAAATTTGGTAGTTTTAATACCCAAATGCTATGTCATAAGCAGGAAGACCTACGATGACCTTTATGTGACCTTTTATCAAGTTATATGTGTTTTCAGTCAGAGGCTTCTTCAGTTTCACTGTAATACAAGAGATTCTCCCTGTTCACAGCATCAGTATCTACATTAACTCTTTAAATGTTTAATAATATGAATTACAACAACATTTAATATCCCTTTGGGATTAATAAAGTATTTTTGAATTTATGTGAATAACATTGTAGAGTGGTCTACAGATGAATCTGAATTGTAAGAGTATAACTATTATGGTACAGTCTGTTTAAGTCAAATGATGTGTCAATGATGTGACCAACAGGTGGAAATGGTGACTGTCCAAATGAAAGTAAAGGTGCCTCTGGACTTGTTTTGCCATTTCACCTTTTGCAACATCGTAGAGAAGTATTGCTCGTGCAGCCCGAAGTAAGTTGTTCCCCCCCCACCCCCCAACTTTATTTAATTTGACAATAATCTGGGTGTTCTTCTGTTCATTTAGATTTTTTTTTTGTTTATCTTTGTATTCAGTTGGTGGTTGAGCGTTCAGAAACTTCTGGAGAGTTTTTCAGCTTATGCCTCCATCAGAATTATCTGGACTTCTTCTCTGACATAGAAGATGTGGACAGAGCTAGCGAGTACCTGTCTGATGCAGATCTTCTCGCAGGAAATTGGATGGTTAGTCCTTAAATAGATAGTATAAACTAATGACAGATTGATAGAATATAAAAAACATGAAGCTAAATATATAGAGGTAGACGTATACACAGTCAACACTCCAACTGCATTCACTAAGACATGTAAAAAAAATGGTGTTTTGATTGAAAAAGTGTAGAATGAAGCTATCCTAACTTATGCAGTGGGTATGGAAAGTATTCAGGCCCTTTTAAATTTTTCACTCTTTGTTTCATTGCAGCCATTTGCTAAAATCCAGAAAGTTATTTCTCATGGATGTATTCTCAGCATTCCATCTTGGCAGAAAAAAACAGAAATGTAGAAATTGTTGCAAATTTTATTTTAAAAAAAAACCTGAAATTTTACATGGTCATAGTTATTTTTCCTGGCCAGCAGGTTTGAAGGAAATGCTCTAAGCTATGTCTCTGTTCGAGGCTTACTCAAAAGACAAGACTTTGGGATTCAGGTCTTTTGGAGTGGCGATCAGTTCTTAACTGATCAGCTCTGAATTTTATTGCAAGGGTAGGGGAGTTAAGCAGTCATGTTTCCAGCAGTGGTGTCTCCAGTGCAAGGAATTCTGAGGAATTAGATCTAATCAGCCATCTTCCTCACCCTTTGTGGTTTCAGCACGCAGTGTTCAGTACATTTTCTGTAGTGGACATGTGAATTTATGACATTTGAATAACATCCTG
>NW_006800474.1:60462-73559 GCF_000485575.1 Poecilia formosa | reverse complement strand
CAAATATGGGATAGTAGTTGGCCATTCTAAGGTAAAAACCCAGCGCATACAGTGTTCATGTTTTATTTTTTTCATCCAGCCGGCTTCCCGCGCCCCCCCTGCAATGCCATGGCGCCCCCCACAGTTTGGTAACCTCTGCTCTTAGCTATGTCTCTGGTCAAGGCTTACTCAAAAGACAAGACTTTGGGATTCAGATCTTTCTTTTGGAGTGGCGATCAGTTCTTAACTGATCAGCTCTGAATTTTATTGCAAGGGTTAAGCAGTCATGTTTCCAGGAGTGGTGTCTCCAGTGCAAGGAATTCTGAGGAATTAGATCTAATCAGCCATCTTCCTCACCCTTTGTGGTTTCAGCACGCAGTGTTCAGTACATTTTCTGTAGTGGACATGTGAATTTATGACATTTGAATAACATCCTGGACTTTGTGGAAGAATGTTGTCACTAAATTGCATTTGCAACACTCTTAGGCTGTTGTCTGAGAATCTTTGCAAAATCCTAGGTGCATGGTTCGGCACATCATATGAACATCATCTTTATGCTGAGGTGATAACTTCACAGCCTGTCTTTACGTTCTACTCCATTGCCCCATGCCACTCTGTCCCAG
This sequence comes from Poecilia formosa, assembly GCF_000485575.1. Lineage (NCBI taxonomy): Eukaryota > Metazoa > Chordata > Actinopteri > Cyprinodontiformes > Poeciliidae > Poecilia > Poecilia formosa. Next base: position 72,957 of record NW_006800474.1, on the reverse strand, counting down.
ATAGCTTCATCTTTTTGTTTTTGTTTTTGCTGGATAGAGCTGATAAGTTGCATCCTGTCATATCTTACTGATTAATACATTTTAAACATTTTCAACCAAATTCTCATTTAAATCACCAAAACTTAATTCAAACTTCACCTTATTTCTTTTTTTCACATTGAATTAGTGTGGTCATTTAACATGAAGCTTACTGAAAGTTTCAAAATAAAAGCTTCAATATTCCTCCCCTATTCAAATAGGGGGTGCAGTTCCCCCCGATGTCCACCCAATATTGCAGAATCGCATCAACCATCACAACCCGCATCATCCAGAGCCTTAAGAAACTCTGGGCAAATCTCATCCACCCCTGGGGCCCTGCCACTGAGGAGCTTTTTAACCACCTTGGTGACCTCATCCCCAGAGATTGGAGAGCCTGACCCCGAATCCCCAGGCTCGGCTTCCTCAATGGATGTTGGTGAGATTGAGGAGGTCTTCAAAGTATTCTGTTGACCGGCCCACAATGTCCCGAGTCAAGGCCACCAGCACACCATCCCCACTATAAACAGGTGCTGTACTGCTTTCCCCTCCTGAGACTATGGGTGGTGGGCCAGAATTGCCTCGAAGATGTGTGGAAGTCTTTCTCCATGGCCTCTCCAAACTCCTCTCATGCCTGAGTTTTTGCCTCAGCAACCACCCGAGGTTGCTGAGAGGCACCAACAACCAACAGGTCCAATAAGCCGCCTCGACAATGGAGATGCGGAACATGGTCCACTCAGACTCAATGTCCTCAATCCCCTCAAAACATGTTCAAAGCTCTCCCGAAGTAGGAGTTAAAGCTCTGTCTCATGGAAGACTGTGCCAGACGTTCCCAGCAGACCCTCATAATATGTTTGGACCTGCCAGGTCTGACCGGCTTCCTCCCCCCACCACCAGAGCCAACTCACTACCAGGTAGTGGTCAGTGGACAGCTCTGCAGCTCTGTGTGTGTGTGTGTTTTTTGATTTTTCTTTTTTATATATAGAGCATTATGAATAAATTGATTGTTGTTCTACCGACTGCGATTCTACCGACTGTGTGTCCTGTGTGGATTGTCTGATGACTAGTTTTCAGTGTTCTAAAGATACTGTCTTTCTTTTTAGATTCGTCACACAATAGGGGACTATGGATCTTCAGTGGCAACCAGAGGGTTGATCCACTCAAACTCTTGTCAACTTCCTGTTGGCTTCAGACCGCTGCACAAACCCAGTTGGTGTCTAGTCAACAAAAAGGTATGTCTTTAGTAAAGCTATGCTGTCATCTGGATTTCAGGGGTACATGTAAATATGCAATATGTAGGGGCATATCTTCTTGGGTGGTATGGGATCATAGCTGCCACCTTGTAGCCACACTAACTGGCAACCGTGAATTCAAGAAATAGATGTGGCAAATTGGACATTAAAGCTACAATGTGTAACTTTTTTGAAGATGTATCATTTTCATATGTTAAAAATCTCACTAATTCCTGTAAATAGAAGATGAGAGATAAACTGTGAAAAAATCACATCCCCCTGTGGCTCTAATAGCATTTATAAAAATACCCTGCTTCCGAACCAAAACAACCAATCAGAGCCAGGAGGAGTGGTTTGGTCTGTCATTCACGCATAGCTCACTCCCGCACACTGCATGTGCATCTGTCGGTCAAGTAGCAGATGTGTGGTCCATTTCCTCCTCCCCAACCCCATCTTACATTTGTTCACTCGCCTGCCCCCCACCACTCCAACCCCCCCAACTCCAAGCGACATTTCCCGTATTATCAAAAGCTTGACAGGTATGGTGCAAAGTGAGAGTTAAACTCACCGAAGATGAACACATAAACTAAAAGCTGGAGCATAGACATTTTTTATAAGTGTATTTGTGAGCCTGACTCTTTATTATTATTTTTTAAAGGTTTTGTTTATTATTATTTTTTAAAGGTTTTGTTGGCTCTAGTGGCCTTTATTTGAAAGTAGTTCAACAGGAAACAGGGTAATGAGAAGGGGGGAAGACATGCGGCAAATGTTGCCAGGCCAGGAATTTAACCTGCAACCTCCATCACGAGGACTAAGGTCTCAATACGTGGGTCGTGCTTTTCCCCTGCGCCACAGTACAAGTACTTCGTTACTGTACTTAAGTACAATTTTTGAGTACTTTCTCCACCACTGGCCACCACAGCACCCCACTGCCTCCTTATTATTAAATTGAATATAATGTCAGATCTTTGTATAACTTTTCTTCAGATTAACTTAGAAAGTGAGCTATTGTGACAGGTTAATTTTATAAACTACAGAAAACTAAATGTTAGGGATGCTCAAATATGACAAATTGGACTGATATTGATACTGATAGTAACCCTGGTGTTATGCCAGATTTACCAATATTTTATTTTGTCATTTTTTTCCCCGATTACTTCATCATAAGAATAATCGATAGATTACTCTATTACTAAAATATTCGTTTACAACAGCGCTAATGTAAAGTTTATTGTTGATACCTACAGATGCCATAGCTGTTTATCCTCAGTGGAGCCTTGTTTACTAGCCTGCGTTTTCACGCTAGTTATTCTTTACCGATATAAGAGAAATTCGTCCTCTCTTGCATCTTGGCAGAGCTGACAGAAAACAAACTATTTATAGATTTACATCCAGGAGAATACATATTGTATGAATCGAAACATTAGCAATTTTCTCAGCTTTAATTTAAGCCATATTTAATAGAAATCTGATAATAAATGATTATGCTACAAATATTTTTGTGATTGAATCCTGCTTTTCATGCATTGAAACAGTATGGCTTTGTGGACATGACTCAATGCATACTAGTGGCGCATCAATCACAGCGGCGATGGCTGCTGTCCAATCCAGTAATGTATGGCAACGGGCACCAGATGGACTTTCCATCTCTTGCCACCCCATGCATATTTTTCTAGATCCACCACGAGCAATATGTTGTTTCCCAGACTCAACTACCATAGCATTATTTTATTTAATACTGACTAAAATTTCTGTCTTGACTACAAATGATGAATAGATGGATTTAAATTATTATTATTATTTTGGAAATGGTCTCATGAATATTTGAGTAGCCTTCAGTTTGCTACTGAAATTGTTTTTTGGAGCTGCCTCACAAGTGCCTCCAAAGCCCAATCATTTTAAACCTGTTAAGCAAAGAATAAAAGCACTCTGGTTAAATAAAGCTAAAAATACAATTACAGATGTGGTTATCCTTTATTATGTTTAAATATACACAAATCTCTGAATCAGTGTCACTGAAAACAATTGATCAATGTGGATTCAGGATTTCCATTTATAAATACTAATAAATATTTCTTTTTATAGCACCAGGACAACTGTGTGGCTGCGCAATCTTTGTTCAGGAGCTTCTGTCTTACACCAGTCAGTCTACAGACTCAGTTGCTGCCTTTCCTGGCCAAACTTTGTAACCCTACAAGGAGTCAAGGTAGCACGCAATGGATGCCTCACTGTTACTGTCTTTACTGTACTATAAAATTACTGTAATAACAGTTACGTTTCCAAAAATAACAACTACTAACTAAAATATGAAAGTGTCTTATTTAAATGTTAAAAAACGTTTAACATTTAAACTGCTGTGCCTCATTTATCTTTCAGATCTGTGGTTTTATAGATAGTTCCTAACACCAGTGACTCCCAAGCTTTTTCTGTTGAGCCCCCTTTGGTTAAGAAAATCCCCCTCCCCCACAAAACCTTACCCTTCACACTCAAACACACAAAGCTCTGTCAAAAACCTATCCATTATACTTATTGAGAATTGAAGGTTGAGAATCGATAATCTTTTTAATTTTCAATTCCTAGTTATGATTCCCAGTCAGCCGACTGAAGAAGCCACTGAAGCCCTACGATGGAATCGGCTGCAGTGTCTGCACAGCACATCAAATGTGTGCAGCAGCAATGAAGAGTGTGGCTTCACTTTAGTGAGAGTTTAGAGCAATGCGTGTTTCCGCGACAGGGCATACAATTCTCTGCAGGCATGGTTTCTCAGCCTACCAACTTTAGTAATGTGAAGCAGAACACAGCATCAGCACTGCTGCCAACTTGGTGACATTGCTGCTGTATTTAGTCATTTCAAACCATCATTATTGGAGACATTGGTGACAAAACAGAAAAGCATAGATAGTACTTCAGTTACAGTGAGCAGTGAGAGCTGCCATGAACCCCTCCCACCTCCAAGGTGCGGGGAGGGCAGCCTGTTGTCTGACTGACAGTATTCTCACCCTGCAGTAGAGCAGAGGAGACTCACTCCACTCCATTACACATTGCAATAGAATCACACATGCACAAAGTTGCCATTGATCCTGCTCTGGATTGCAGTAAATAGAATGTAAATATAGTTATTTATGTTTGCTTTTTTTTTTTTTTTTACCAAAACTGTCGCACCAAAAATAAATTTGATTGACCCAACCTCCATCACTGATTCACCTCCTCCCCTGTACATGCCTCTGATAACTGTCTTTTGGTTAATTTTGATATTATACAAAACTGATTTATTTAGTGTAGGTTCACACAAGTTAGTAAAGTTTGTTTGTAGTTAAAATACTTTTTAAAAGTGATTTAAAAAGTATTTTATATTATTTTTGCATTGTCGATGTTTATATTCATTTCTAAATATCCTGGCTCACATAATCAAATATGCAAATTAGGCGATGCTCTCATCTAGGGGGTTCATTTTCTAAATGTTTTTTGAAGTATCGCATTGGGACTCGGCCAATACTACAATACTGACCAATACTCTAAATCACATGGCTGGGACTCGGGTGAAATAAATTGATCTGGACGCAATAATTATAGGATTAGGGAAATAAATTGTGAACCATAAAAGATGTTTCTGGTAGTTAATTAATGGTGATTAAAGTAACATCCTACTTTTTTTCCTGATAGCACAGATGGCTGTTATTCAAGATGTTGGTCAGATGTCACTAAGGACATGTTCTGGCAGGTACGAAACCTTTTTAATCCTCATGTATTATAAATTTTGTAGATATTTTATAGGCCTTGGTAATCGGATGACGGCATTGAACACAGAAAGCTTTAAGATAACCTAAGTACATCCAAGATATACCTTCAAATGATTAATTTACAAAGGGAAAAAACTCCTCCTTTTTAACCCATGTGAAAAAGTCCTTTTTGAAATAATTAATTAACTTTATTATTCCAACTCGTACTTGACTATTGTATATTGCAGATTAAATATTGTTTTTAACTATATGCTTTATCAGAAAGGAAAGTTTTAAATCTGAGCTTAAAAGTACACAGAGTGAAACTGTGAGCTGGTTCCACAGCAGAGGAACCTGATGATAAAAGAATCTGCCTCCCAACCAGCAGTTAACCTGCAGTCTGAGAGCAAAGTGCTCTGTTGGGAACATATGGACCAATCAGATCTCTGATGAATGATGGAGCTTAATTAAGCACTTTGCATGTGAGAAGGAGAATCTTAAATTCTATTCTGGATTTAACTGGAAGCTAATAAAGGGAAACTAAAATAGGAGAAATATGATCTCTCTCTTTATAGTAAATCAGAACTCTCTAAAGGCTTTCAATTTGTGGATTTCCTGATCAGGGTGGCATAGGTATCTTGAATTTCTGATTAGTGATTGCTCCTTGAAAAATTAACTTGGTTCTAACTTACAAGCAATAAACCTGTTTGTTTTAATCACTTATGACAAATTCCTCATGTATAACAACTTACCTATCTGTCACCATTTGCAATATGACTTACATTACTATTTCATTTATTATTTATTTACTTTAATCTATGTGTAACATCACCTATCTGCCTACCTTAACATATACACCTGGAATGTACTTATTTTTTATATTTCATACTATACTGTTTCAATATTTCTATATTCACTTGTATTTTTTGTATAAATAGATTTTTATATTGGTTCTGCTCTGTCCTCTGTTCTGCTGTAACAATGCAAATTTCCCCTCTGTGGGATTAATAAAGGAATATCTTATTTTAACTAAGTTAGATTACAAGTTAATTTATTAGCTACATTTGGCAGCTATTGACAACAACCCCCACTGCTTCAACATGAAAATGTCAGTCAGGGCGAGTCAATCATATTTAAGGGCAGCATTTCCTCTACTACATATTTTCCAACCAACTTTTTCAACTCTCCCCCACTGATTGGATTTGGACTGAAGTCCAGCTTTTGTTATTTGTTTATTGTGGTGGGAGACCGCTTGTATTTTAGTCGCATCTCTCTTCTCCACCTGCTGGGACTTGCTTGTCAGCTTTTTGACTTTGTTGTGCATTGTTGCTCCAAATGTTTTTTCAATTTTAATGTAGTATTTTTGAAGCTAGGTATTGGGATTGGTTGGAAGACCGCTATTACACTCTTAGTACAGTATTAAAATATTTCATGCAGCCATAGTTTCATCCAAGAATTGACAGTAAAAAATAAATAAATAAATAAAGACTTACAAGTGACAATAAAAAAGATGATCCAGCAGGACCAATCCTCAAAGTCCTGAGTTCACTGTCTGTACTCTGAGTACAGACAGTGAACTCAGGCTGTCTGTGGCAGAGAAACTTTGTAGATGGCAGTCTTGGGAGTTGATGGAGAAGTCTGCAGAGTAAACAGTGAATGGTGACGTTGCCAGAGCAGTCCACTGCATTGATCTGTACTCCAAATCACCCTGTCAGAGACGCAGCTCTGGGTCTTCCATACTATCAGCAGCTACTAAAGTAGTCCAGTAGCCACTGGGACAGGTGATGGTCCACTGCTTGCATCTTGAGCTCGTCTCTCGATGTGTCAAAAAACTGAAGGAATCAAAGAACACAATCCCTACAGTGTTTCCAGTCATCTTGTCGTCTGTTTGTTTGGTTTGTGTGGGGTAGATAATGGCATTACCTATCCTGATGTTAGGCCAGTGAGGGAGCTGCAGAGGATCCATTGAAGACCTCACCAAAGATGTAAAGATGTTTGAGGACCAACATCTTGAGGGTCTTCATCTAATTCAAAGTTAGGGGTTAGGGCGATTCTTTTCAGCTGAATTTTGATCAAACCTATTTAATGAGCTGAGAGCTGTGCAGAAAGAACAGAGAAGGAAGATCAGGAATTGGGGAAAAAAAATCCACAGGAGGATCAGTTGCAGCAAAACATCAGTGGGGGTATGGAAGAGCCTGAGTACAATTTCACTTTTCAGGTGAGAAATGAGCTGCATAAGATAAAGGTGCGGAAGGCTGGAAGCCTGCATGGCATCAGCGTCAGGCTCCTGAGGTGCTGCACAGATCAACTGTGTAGCATCATGGGATATATGTTAAACATGAGCCTGAAACTAGAACAAGTACCACAGACTATGAAAACCTTCTGAGCAGTACCAGTGACAAAAATCACCTCAGGACCTCTGCAAATCCAGATCCATACCACTAACTCAGAAAAGAATGAAATACAGAAAATGTTATGGTGATTGGTCAGATTTGCGCAAAATTTACAAATGATAAATTTGAGTTTATAGTTGCTGTAGCAACTCCCCAGCACTTGAATTACTCAGCCAATCTCAACAGGTGAATTTCAGCATTTTATTTTCGTTGATGAATATCAACCATGATCATCACAGTCACCACAATGACCTCAGTTACCGTGAAAACTAAAATATATACAAACATTAGAATGCAAAACATAAACTTAAAATACAAACAAAACAAAACGTACCTCGCTGCTTTCACTGGGGAACACTAAGTGTTGATTTTTTTGTGCCAAACACATCTTGACAGTTCAAGTCATTCATGGGCACAATTATTCTACCAGCTGTTACAGGGCCTGCCTTCATTACCTACGGCAGCCCATGAGGTACATACAAAAAACCCAAAACATTATAAAGTACAAATACCATTAAAAGAAAACAAAAATATAAACCACCAACAATGCTAATCAAAACAAACATCTATAAACAATCTGCAACATTCTTAATTTAGAAAATTCACTTTGAATAATTTACTTTAGTTTACAAATTTAAATAATTTAGACAATTTATTTTAAATAGCTCACTATCCATTACAGTTGCTATTGCATCATCTCCACTTCCTGGAGGGACTAATTCCTAACAATGTTGTTTTTTGTTGTTTTTGGGGGGGGTTTCATAAAACACTCCTGCAGGATTTTTGTGGGCAAGCAGTGAACAACTGTGAGAAGTTTGGCATCCTGTGTCTTTGTTTTATTGTATCACAGCTAAAATGTATCCACGGTTACCAATGAAGAAAACTGAACCTGAAAGTTTCAAATTAAAATTTACGACATCTTTGTCTTTGTGACGTGTTCAGATTAAAACTGGAGAATCTAAGAGACAAAGAGATGGGCCAGGAGATCGAGGAAGAAGAGGAATTGCACTGCAGGATTGAGAAAGATCCGCAAGTCTGTCAGTCCCATCTTATTACAAACCGAGCGCTCTTGGAGGAAGAGGAAGTCATCATAGAAGAATATGACAGTGACTGATTCAAATCCCACTGGCACTCATTTGTTGCATTTTACTGTAAGAATATTTCTTTGTCTCTTTCATTCCCACATCTGATTTGAACTTTGATTCAGTCGTAACATAATTTTTTTTTTTTCTGTTGTAGACTGACTCAGGTGGTCGAGATTACTCTCCAGTGTTGGCCAAGCTTGAATACTTCGATAGCCAGAGTTGTACAGATTCTGTGATTGCAAAGCAAACTGAAATTTTAACTACCACTGTGCTGTAAAATTAGTGAGTTGTTGCTGCTGCACACACTTTGCATTTTAGTCAGATTTGGCTACTTTGCGTCCAAATAACATTTTTAGGCCATTGTGGATGAGATACAACTTTGCAAAATTGCTCAGCTTCATTCTGTTCAAGAAGAAAACAACCAAAAGGGCTTTTTCCTTATGTTCTGTTATGTGAAGGATGATGATTGGAAAAGGTTGCAATTTCTTTTTACTGTTGATGTGAAGAAAATTTACTGGTCCTTTCAGCCTTTATAAACATTTTATTGTTTTTGTGACAGTAAAATTATTTTTAAAAAATTGCATAGTTTTATAAAAACAAAACTGCAATTGGTAAATTTTCATAATGGGAAATCGAAGATTAATTCTGGTGTAGAAAGAGATTTTTAAGTTTCAAAATGTCTTCAGAAATGGTATTGACAAGCAAATAGCCTGTCAACTTTATAGACGTTTTTTTGTAGTTCTGTTATTTGCAGTACAGTAACAGGATGGAAAGTAATTATTGTTCTAAAATTTTTGTTCTCAATATCTAAGTAACATTCATGGGTTACATTTATATTCTGTATAAAAAGGTCTTGGTATATTTATGTTTTCTGATTTGGTTTGTATTCATCACTTGCACAGGAATAAGACCATTTCAGATGTTTTGAAATGATTTTCCATTGACATAAATGAAGATGTTTTGTTTGTAGTTTTTTTTCCCCCAGAGATATTTTAGTAATTAGTATACAAATAAAGTTGAGACCAAATATGACCAGTTTTTATTTGCAGCTGTGTTTTTAGACTCTGTTCCACATCACTAGCAAGATAAATCACAGTTTTTGTTCACATTTGAACTTCTGCACTGAAAGCAAGTTTCTAAAAGGGTTAGTAAAGTTATAGAAAACCAATAGACCCAACAAGCATGATATGCATGCTGCTGATTCTGTGAATCTGTGATTCTGTGAATCATTAGCTGAAATATTCAAAATTGCCAAGTTCAATTAGTGAGGTCACTAATTACAGTGGGGGGAAAAGTTCTCCCACTTAAAAAAAATGAGAGGCCTGTATTTGACATCAAAGGTAGACCTCGACTATGAGAGACAAAATGAGAAAACATATCTAGAAAATCACTTTTATTTTAAGAACTGCAAATTACGGTAGAATATAAGTATTTGGTCAATAACAAGCAGGATTTCTCGTTCTCACATACCTGTAACTTCTCCTTTAAGAGGCTCCTCTGTCCTCCACTCATTACCTGTATTAATGGCACCTGTTTGAACTTATCAGTATAAAAGACGCACGTCCACAACCTCAAACAGTCACACTCCAGACTCCACTATGGTGAAGACCAGAGAGCTGTGCAAGAACACCAGAAATAAAATTGTAGACCTGCAGCAGGCTGGGAAGACTGAATCTGCAATAGGCAAGCAGCTTGGTGTGAAAAGAACTGTGGAAGCAATAATTAAAAAAAATGGAAGACATACAAGACCACTGATGATCTCCCTCAATTAGGGACTCCACACTAGATCTCACCCTGTGGGGTCAAAATGATCACATGAACGGTGAGCGAAAATCCCAGAACCTCACGGAGGAATCTAGTAAATGACTTGCAGAAAGCTGTCACTGGCACAACAAAGGCTACTGTCAGTAACACACTGTGCTGCCAGGGTCTCACATCCTGAAGTGCCACACGTGTTCCTCTGCTTAAGCCAGTACTTATCTTGGCCCGTCTGAAGTTTGCTAGAGAGCATTTGGATGTTCCAGAAGAGTATTGGGAGAATGTCATATGGTCAGATGGAACCAAAGTCAAACAGTTTGGTACAAACACAACTTGTCGTGTTTGGAGGAGAGTGCATGGTGAGTTGCATCCAAACGATACTATACCTACAAGTGAAGCATGGGGGCGCAGCATCATACTTTGGGGCTGTTTCTGCTAAAGGAACAGGACAACTGATCCTTGTACATGAAAGAATGAATGAGGCAATGTATTGTGAGAGTTTGAGTGCAAACCTCTTTCCATCAGCAAGAGCATTGAAGATGAAACATGTCTGGGTCTTTTAAGGTAAGGTCATTTTATTTATATAGCACATTTTCAGCAACAAGGCAATTCAAAGTGCTTTACGTGAGTTAAAAGGAAATGCAAACAAAATAACAAAACAAAGGAAAGAAAACTAATCTAATGTTGTTCTAAAGTATGTAAACTAAGTGCTCCTGTTCAGGGTTGCTAAGTATCTAATTCCATTTCTAAATAGTGAGTACTCTACAGTTTCTGATAACATAAACTAAAGAGTGACTAATCTAAATCCTTTTCTGGGTTAAAAGTAATAGAAACTAAGCAATGACTGTTCCTGTTAAGTATTTCTGGATTCCAAGTTCGTAGTTATTCTAATTCTAATTCTAATTCTATTTTTGGGCTGTATAATGTTGATCTAAATAGTGCGTACTCAACAATTTCTGATATTACTAATAAACTAAAATAATCATTTTCTGGGTTAAATAGGGAGTACTCCACCGTTTCTATAACAAAAAAGAGGAAAGGATGCATTATCTTTAGCCGCATTTATTACTGCAACAGTGTCTTCACAGATCTGACTAATAAATCAATCAAACAGCTGCAGCTGATCCAGAAGCTGCTGCTCATGTTCTCACTAAAACCAGGAAGATAGAGCACATAGCACCAGTGTTAAGGTCCCTACACTGGCTCCTTGTAGGTCAGAGAATAGACTTTAAAATACTGTTGTTAGTTTATAAATCACTGAACGGTTTAGCACCACAATACCTTAAAGATCTGTTATTGCTGTACCAACCGTCTAGATCCCTCAGATCTTCTAGTTCTGGTTCTGCTCTGCAACCCCAGAACCAAACGAGGAGAAGCAGCATTCAGTTTCTATGCACCACAAAACAAACTTCTGGAAAATTGTAAAACAGCTGAAACACTGGTGCGTTTAAATCTCAACTTAAAACCCACCTGTTTAAAGTTGCTTATGCCTAAATTAGCAACTCTAAACATGCTCTCTAATTAGGGTTAGAGAGCATGACAGCAAAATGTCTTTGATGTCTTCGATGTTTTCAATGTTTTTATCTTTACTTTTTATCTATTTATGTAAAAGTGGCGAGTGATTGAGGGTCATTAGGCGCACAGAAAAACCCTGTAAATTCCAGACTAACAGGTAAAAATAGTGCACAAAAATCCGTGTAGGACGGCGAAGTCCTAGCGCAAAAATTCGCGTGACAGGTGAACGGAGCCTGGTGCTGCAAGGTTGGAGACCTTGTCCTGTTAGGCTACGGGGCCTGGATAATACCCGTGTTAAATAGACGGCGGAGTCCAGCAACGACAGGCGCTTAAATTCCGTAACAAAAGTATTTTTTTAATCTTTTTCTTTTTTTTCTTTTTCCAAAATCTCTTTCTCTTTCTTACTGTTTATTCAGTATCATATGCTGTTTTTATTTTGTTTTTTAATTATGTAAAGCACCTTGAAATGCCTTCCTGCTGAAATGTGCTATACAAATAAAATTTGATTGATTGATTGATTGATTGGGGCAGATGGCAACATTCAGACAAAACAAAGGGCAAAACAAAGATGAGTGAAGGCGGTGATGTCAAAGGGCCATGGAACCACGTTGCTCAGCCTCCCGACAGAAGTCCGATAAAGGTGTTGTCATCAAGGCATGATGACCTTAGGAGCGCTCAGCTCCACAGCTCCATAGATACAGGAGGAGGTGAGGAGGGAAGAGCATTGTGTTTACATATCTTCAAGGAGATTAGAAATATGCAGCCCTTCCAAGGCCAC
>NW_006800474.1:47683-59082 GCF_000485575.1 Poecilia formosa | reverse complement strand
CTAACAATGTTGTTTTTGGGGGGTTTTCATAAAACACTCGTGCAGGATTTTTGTGGGCAAGCAGTGAACAACTGTGAGAAGTTTGGCATCCTGTGTCTTTGTTTTATTGTATCACAGCTAAAATGTATCCACGGTTACCAATGAAGAAAACTGAACCTGAAAGTTTCAAATTAAAATTTACGACATCTTTGTCTTTGTGACGTGTTCAGATTAAAACTGGAGAATCTAAGAGACAAAGAGATGGGCCAGGAGATCGAGGAAGAAGAGGAATTGCACTGCAGGATTGAGAAAGATCCGCAAGTCTGTCAGTCCCATCTTATTACAAACCGAGCGCTCTTGGAGGAAGAGGAAGTCATCATAGAAGAATATGACAGTGACTGATTCAAATGCCACTGGCACTCATTTGTTGCATTTTACTGTAAGAATATTTCTTTGTCTCTTTCATTCCCACATCTGATTTGAACTTTGATTCAGTCGTAACATAATTTTTTTTTTTTCTGTTGTAGACTGACTCAGGTGGTCGAGATTACTCTCCAGTGTTGGCCAAGCTTGAATACTTCGATAGCCAGAGTTGTACAGATTCTGTGATTGCAAAGCAAACTGAAATTTTAACTACCACTGTGCTGTAAAAATAGTGAGTTGTTGCTGCTGCACACACTTTGCATTTTAGTCAGATTTGGCTACTTTGCGTCCAAATAACATTTTTAGGCCATTGTGGATGAGATACAACTTTGCAAAATTGCTCAGCTTCATTCTGTTCAAGAAGAAAACAACCAAAAGGGCTTTTTCCTTATGTTCTGTTATGTGAAGGATGATGATTGGAAAAGGTTGCAATTTCTTTTTACTGTTGATGTGAAAAAAATTTACTGGTCCTTTCAGCCTTTATAAACATTTTATTGTTTTTGTGACAGTAAAATTATTTTTAAAAAATTGCATAGTTTTATAAAAACAAAACTGCAATTGGTAAATTTTCATAATGGGAAATCGAAGATTAATTCTGGTGTAGAAAGAGATTTTTAAGTTTCAAAATGTCTTCAGAAATGGTATTGACAAGCAAATAGCCTCTCAACTTTATAGACGTTGTTTTGTAGTTCTGTTATTTGCAGTACAGTAACAGGATGGAAAGTAATTATTGTTCTAAAATTTTTGTTCTCAATATCTAAGTAACATTCATGGGTTACATTTATATTCTGTATAAAAAGGTCTTGGTATATTTATGTTTTCTGATTTGGCTTGTATTCATCACTTGCACAGGAATAAGACCATTTCAGATGTTTTGAAATGATTTTCCATTGACATAAATGAAGATGTTTTGTTTGTAGTTTTTTTTCCCCCAGAGATATTTTAGTAATTAGTATACAAATAAAGTTGAGACCAAATATGACCAGTTTTTATTTGCAGCTGTGTTTTTAGACTCTGTTCCACATCACTAGCAAGATAAATCACAGTTTTTGTTCACATTTGAACTTCTGCACTGAAAGCAAGTTTCTAAAAGGGTTAGTAAAGTTATAGAAAACCAATAGACCCAACAAGCATGATATGCATGCTGCTGATTCTGTGAATCTGTGATTCTGTGAATCATTAGCTGAAATATTCAAAATTGCCAAGTTCAATTAGTGAGGTCACTAATTACAGTGGGGGGAAAAGTTCTCCCACTTAAAAAAAATGAGAGGCCTGTATTTGACATCAAAGGTAGACCTCGACTATGAGAGACAAAATGAGAAAACATATCTAGGAAATCACTTTTATTTTAAGAACTGCAAATTACGGTAGAATATAAGTATTTGGTCAATAACAAGCAGGATTTCTCGTTCTCACATACCTGTAACTTCTCCTTTAAGAGGCTCCTCTGTCCTCCACTCATTACCTGTATTAATGGCACCTGTTTGAACTTATCAGTATAAAAGACGCATGTCCACAACCTCAAACAGTCACACTCCAAACTCCACTATGGTGAAGACCAGAGAGCTGTGCAAGAACACCAGAAATAAAATTGTAGACCTGCAGCAGGCTGGGAAGACTGAATCTGCAATAGGCAAGCAGCTTGGTGTGAAAAGAACTGTGGAAGCAATAATTAAAAAAAATGGAAGACATACAAGACCACTGATCTCCCTCAGTTAGGGGCTCCACACAAGATCTCACCCTGTGGGGTCAAAATGATCACATGAACGGTGAGCAAAAATCCCAGAACCTCACGGAGGAATCTAGTAAATGACTTGCAGAAAGCTGTCACTGGCACAACAAAGGCTACTGTCAGTAACACACTGTGCTGCCAGGGTCTCACATCCTGAAGTGCCACACGTGTTCCTCTGCTTAAGCCAGTACTTATCTTGGCCCGTCTGAAGTTTGCTAGAGAGCATTTGGATGTTCCAGAAGAGTATTGGGAGAATGTCATATGGTCAGATGGAACCAAAGTCAAACAGTTTGGTACAAACACAACTTGTCGTGTTTGGAGGAGAGTGCATGGTGAGTTGCATCCAAACGATACTATACCTACAAGTGAAGCATGGGGGCGCAGCATCATACTTTGGGGCTGTTTCTGCTAAAGGAACAGGACAACTGATCCTTGTACATGAAAGAATGAATGAGGCAATGTATTGTGAGAGTTTGAGTGCAAACCTCTTTCCATCAGCAAGAGCATTGAAGATGAAACATGTCTGGGTCTTTTAAGGTAAGGTAAGGTAATTTTAGTTATATAGCACATTTTCAGCAACAAGGCAATCCAAAGTGCTTTACATGAGTTAAAAGGAAATACAAACAAAATAACAAACCAAAGGAAAGAAAAAGAAGAAAAAGAATCTAATGTTGATTTAAAGTATGTAAACTAAGTGCTCCTGTTCAGGGTTGCCAAGTATCCAATTCCATTTCTAAATAGTGAGTACTCTACAGTTTCTGATAACATAAGCTAAAGAGTGACTGATCTAATTCCTTTTCTGGGTTAAAGTGAGTACTCCACAATTCTAAGTTTGTTCTAAATCCATTTCTGGGTTGAAAGTAATAGTAACTAAGCAGTGACTGTTCCTGTTAAGTATTTCTGGATTCCAAGTTCGTAGTTATTCTAATTCTAATTCTGATTCCATTTCTGGGCTGTATAATGTTGATGTAAATAGTGCGTACTCCACAATTTCTGATATTACTAATAAACTAAAATAATCCTTTTCTGGGTTAAATAGGGAGTACTCCACCGTTTCTAAAACAAAATAGAGGAAAGGACACATTATCTTTAGCCGCATTGATTACTGCAACAGCGTCTTCACAGGTCTGACTAATTAATCAATCAAACAGCTGCAGCTGATCCAGAAGCTGCTGCTGATGTTCTCACTAAAACCAGGAAGATGGAGCACATAGCACCAGTGTTAAGGTCCCTACACTGGCTCCTTGTAGCTCAAAGAATAGATTTTAAAATACTGTTGTTAGTTTATAAATCACTGAACGGTTTAACACCACAATACCTTAAAGATCTGTTATTGCTGTACCAACCGTCTAGACCCTTCAGATCTTCTGGTTCTGGTTCTGCTCTGCATCCCCAGAACCAGAACCAAACGAGGAGAAGCAGCATTCAGTTTCTATGCATTTGGAACAAACTTCCAGAAAACTGTAAAACAGCTGAAACACTGGTGCGTTTAAATGTCAACTTAAAACCCACCTGTTTAGAGTTTCTTATGGCTAAATTAGCAACTCTAAACATGCTCTCTAAGTAGGGTTAGAGAGCATGACAGCAAAATGTCTTTAATGTCTTCGATGTTTTTAATGTTTTTATCGATGTTTTTAATGTTTTTATCTTTACTTTTTATCTATTTATGTAAAAGTGGCGAGTGATTGAGGGTCATTGCGCGCACAGAAAAACCCTGTAAATTCTAGACTCTAACAGGTAAAAATAGTGCACAAAAATCCATGTAGGACGGCGAAGTCCTAGTGCAAAAATTTGCGTGACAGGTGGACGGAGCCTGGTGCTGCAAGGTTGGAGACCTTGTCCTGTTAGGCTATGGGGCCTGGATAATACCCGTGTTAAATGGACGGTGGAGTCCAGCAACGACAGGCGCTTAAATTCCGTAACAAAAGTATGTTTTTATCTTTTTTTAAAATCTTTTTCTTTTTTTTCTTTTTCCAAAATCTCTTTCTCTTTCTTACTGTTTATTCAGTGTCACATGCTGTTTTTATTTTGTTTTTTAATTATGTAAAGCACCTTGAAATGCCTTCTTGCTGAAATGTGCTATACAAATAAAATTTGATTGATTGATTGATTGGGGCAGATGGCAACATTCAGACAAAACAAAGGGCAAAACAAAGACACAAGTGAAGGCAGTGACGTCAAAGGGCCATGGAACCACGTTGCTCAGCCTCCTGGCAAAGTCCGATAAAGGTGTTGTTATCCAGGAATATCCTTGGGAGCTTTCCGCTTCGTAACTCCATAGATACAGGAGGAGGTGAGGAGGGAAGAGCATTGTGTTTACATATCTTCAAGGAGATTAGAAATATGCAGCCCTTCCAAGGCCACATGGGGAAAGCCAATTCAGATACAGAATGTCTTAGGTCGGGAAGATTATAAATTTCAATCTTCCCTAAAGTCTCTCTGATAATCTCAGTTCCCAATCATCCAAATTAGTTTGGTCGTTCCGAAACTAGCAACTTCTCCAAGATTGATTCTAACTCGTTAGTGAGTTTTAGAGTCCTTGTCTCTGTCCACACCAACAGTCCGAATGTTCGCTAGTTCGGCCAAGTTCGTCACAAATTTGTTGATAAGCCAGGTATCCATAAGCTACAAACATCAGAAATCCTGTTATCATGAATAAATCCAGGGTGAATCCCGTCGGGTTTGTCCCCACAAGAGGGCTCTCTTGTGCCCAGACTTCTAGTCAAAAATTTGATCAATTGCATTGAGAGATCGGTTGACCAGATCCATAATTTGTAGACTTGGATGATGTGCAAAGAAAGGCTCCAAAAATATAGAAAAAGACAGAAGAAAAACAGAGCAAGCAGAGCAGGCATGGGTAGGGAAGGAGCAGAGGAAAAAAAGCGTCCGCCTTGATCGAGAGCAAGAGAGAAAAAAGCTTGACAATGATCCCAAGCACACCACCAGGGAGTGATGTTACGTCCACCAAGCTTGTTTTGTGGGGTAACATTAAAGGAGACCACACAAGGATTTTCTGACTTTGAGAATGAATTCATTAAATTATACTAAAGAAATAAAACCTGAAAAAGGAATGCCTGAAATGAGAAACTAAAATAGATTAATACAAAACCCATAACAAAAATAATGAAAAGCCCAAACAAACCTAACAAAACCCAGCTATAAGATACAAACCAAACCATATAGGGTTCTGAGGAGGGAGAGGGAAAAGCCTGCATGCATTGCAGCTATAAAGCAGCAGAGCAGCAATCAGGGCAAAACACTACACCTACAGCCTGCCTGTCTCCAGAACCCTTCGAGGAAAAAGGGCAGAGACCCAACAGTAAGAACAATTTCAAGCTGGCTTTATACATGATGTCATAGGACAATCACACATATCAGTAGCTGCATAAAGGTGAGCCACGTAAATGTTGAGCGCTTTGATTCTGATGGAGAACATCACCAATGGAAGGATTCAGAGGGAGCCATTGATCAGAGATCATATTGATTCCAGCACAGAGATGCGCAGCGCAGCAGCTTGCTCTTCATGCAGGGCTGGCCCAAGGTAATATGGGGCCTTAGACAGAATCATGACTTAGGCTCCATGATCCCCTCCTACTAAGAACCTCAGCATCACTAACAGTGATTAAATAGGGATTTACTGAAGTCTGTGACAGGGAGTCCAGATTAATTGGCTGAGCTTAAACTCAACCACTGATTATCGGTTATTGTTTGCTGTGATGTATTTGTGCAGCTCAAACACAAAGATTACGCCATATTGTAGCCATGGTAACACAACAATCAAACTATAAAGAGCCTCTCCATAGGTCTCTGCGCGGCCCTGTTTGTGTGTTTCGATCGGTTATGTCCATGAACCGAATTGTTATACTTCAGACTTTTTATCGGCTCATGGTCTCTCAGGTTTTGAAAATCGGCCAACAATTCTAAAATCGTGCCATGTGAACCAGTCTTAAAAACTCACAAGGTCCACTCCTCTCATCTCGTCTTGACCACTGTCCTATTGCTCTCTGACTCTGGTCACTACGGTAATGTTTAAACATCCTTATAGAATAAAATACAGATATGCTGCAAAAACAAACATTTTATTTTCATTAAAATTTCAACTCACAATAACGACAAATTATTGGGAGCGTGAGCTTGTTTCTCTTCAACAAGACGCTCCCATCTGGGAGTGATGGGAGACAATGACACTTGAAGTGTTGCTTATGCACAGAGTGCTTGGTCTCTAAGTTGCTAGGCTTCTTTGCCTCTTTAGCGAATATGAGAATCACCTACCAGGTTAAATCCATTCTCCTGTCTCTTCACTGGGCCTTTATCCCTTCGCAAAGACATCTGTTTCTTACTCATTTTGCTCCTTTGTGGGCTCAATGTTGGTGCGCAAGACATAACTGAGGGAATCCGGTTAACGGGTTTTCAAATAAAAGATCCTTCAGACTCAGATAATACATAAAATGGAAATATTTAATTATTTCTTGTGCGGCCCGGTACCAATTGGTCCGCGGCCCAGGGCTTAGGGATGACTGGATAACTCAACTGGACAAGAACTGGATGGAAATGAAATATGGGTCACAAAAGGAGTCTGAAGGGACGAAGGTTGCTAACGTGTTGCTAGCTGGCGGTAAGTTTGCTTCCAAATGCTAATTATCTTCATTTAATTATAAATAGTGCAGTATACATATAAACAAACTTACTTTCTTTTCAGAAATATTTTATCAATTAGTTTTTATCAAATATTTTTCTTCATTGTGATTTTTATGATTATTACTATAACAATCATTCAACTTCATGTTATAACTGCATGGAGGCTCTGTTTGTTGCGACTTAATATAGTTTTCTTCATAAACTGGTTTTAATTAAGCTAAGTATGCCAAAGACACTTTGATATTGTGAGGCTGTTGTTATATCTCGTTCATCATTGTTTTTATCTTCAACGTATTTTTGCAGTCCAAGCAAATGAAGATGAAAGAGGAAGCCAGGGATCAGGTATTAGAAAACCTAAAGACTTTCCTGTCTCAGAAGAAGCTCTGACTCCACCAGAACAACAACCTGTTCTGAGGATGGACTTGCCCCCTAACCCACCACCAGCCGCCCTCACCACCCTGCAAGGATCAGCTTGTTCAGATCATGGATGAAAAGATTTTAAGGTAGTTTGTCTCCCTTAAGTCCACACTTAAAACAGCTTCATAGTTAATGCCATCATAAACTGATTCTATGATATTGCTGACTATTTTTTCCAACTTCCAACATAAACAGGCAAAGAAAACATCCAGAAATGTTTTTCCACCCCAGGCTTCTGGTCCCAATCATCATCAGTTCTGATGATGTCACATTCATAGCGAGCCCACAACATCCTAAAATTGTCTTACTTTTTTCTTTGCTGTTTTTCTGTACTCTTTAAAGTACAAATGCTTTCTCTGTTTAATTGCTCTATTGTTCTTTTTTGTAGGTTTCTGTAAAGTGTAGTGAATGAGAATATTCTGCTGATCCTCACTGTTCTTAGGAAGGAGAAATGTCAGCTTGTCTGCAGTAATACTGGAATACTGTGACATTGTATTAAAACAATACTCCTTGGTGAAACATTTTTCACATTTCCTCTAAAGTACTGTTAGGTAAATTGTATTATTGTTATCAAATGTTGTTATGGCTTTATAATATTCTTGCTTTATGTACACTTATTTGTTTAGTTATATCTTTTAAGAAATGTTCTTGTATTGTTAATCACTCTGATTTCCTTCCTCAGAGGGCCTCTCTGAAGAAGAGCAGTGACAGCAGCTCTTCACAGATCGTCCTGCTTTTGAACTGTTAGATAGCCGTAAAACCGTTGCTGTGAAGACGTACAACTTGCTCTGTTTGACCCTGTGTCAGGAACTGGATAATCCACATTCAGATAGATTGTGTTGTTAGTTAGTGATAATCATTGGCGCTGTAACTGTGTGAAGTGTTTTCCCCCTCCCTTTAGAGTTACAACGCTCTCTGTGATTAGGGATCCTAAAGACAATAAAAAGAGAGGGGCAGGCAAATGTGGTTTCAGAGAAGTAGGAGATTTGTAACTGAAAACACATCTCTGTCTGTTCTCCTTGTGAGTATTCAGAATCTAACTTTCTCTTGTCTTTCCTGTGTTAGTTAATCTGTGTTAATAGGTGTCAACTCTGACATGTACCTATTGTTTTATTTTGCTAATTTTCACAATAACATTTTTTATATATTGTTGGTAAACTTTTAATATATTGACAATTTGTACAATTCTGTAATAGTATATAGTAATAGTAATATACTCTTGAAAAATGTGAATACATTGAATACACAATGTAATTTTTTCAGCTATAAAGTATGTTGTAATTGATCCTTCTGTGTTTTGGTAGCCTGATATGTTTGCAGTACTGTAATGTGTATGAAGCATATTATTTACAAAGTGGCAAAGAAAAATAATAAGAGACATTGATAAGTAACTGAGAAGTGTACTTCATTAGCAGTAAAACACAAGTGTAATTGGAGTACACTGTGATCACACTACTAATATATAAAATATGTAATGCTTATATACTGAAAATACATTCTAAATATTTTTAAATGTAATTCAATCACAAAAATAGTACACTTAAGATATACTAATCAAACATGTTTATATTACATAAAAAGCAATATACTTAAAGCATACAAAATATGACTCTAGTTGTTCCATAAAAGCATGTGATAGTACGCTTAGTACACTTTAAATTGTGATTTTCTACAATTTAATCACTATTAAAATACATTAAGCACAAAATTAGTTGTTCCAAAATATCATACTTCAAGTACACTGATGATTAGTCCGGCTTCAAGTATGCTCAAATTTAACATACTTAGTATATTTATTTTTCTCCATAAATTTTGACTAATTTATTCGGGAAGCATCATTCACAAGATTCAAGCACTTACTTAAAAGACACAAAATTTATGTCTTTTGATTTAGTATGTTCTGTATGTGTGTATGTATATATATAATACAATTATTTTAGGGTTTATAAAGATATAGGATAAATTGAGTTTCTGGATTACACCTCTGCCCAGTTGATGGGCAGAGGTGTAATCTCTGCCCATCAACTGGCTTAAACTGCCATCAACTGGCAGTTTAAGCCTGTAAACTGCCAGTAAACATCATAAAAGGAGGAGGAAGAGAAGAACCGTTTCAAATCAAGATCTAGAGATGCTTTTTATACAGAGGTATGAGCTGAAAAAAGCCATTTTTAATCCAAAACAGTCAATACCAGGAAAAGATGGCGTTTGTTTTCTAATTCTTAAACATTTAAATTGTATATCTCTTACTGCTACTTTAAAACTTTTGAATCCGATTTGGGAGATAGGGATTATTCCTGCAGCATGGAAGCAGTCAGTTATAATTACTGTGTTGAAGCCTGGTAAAAATGCAACAGACCCTTCAAATTATGGATTAATAGCTCTTACATCTCAATTAGGGAAAATAATGTAGAGAATTGTAACAGAGAGACTATCATATTTTCTTGGAAGTAAAAATTTATTCTGTCCTTTTCAAAGCAGTTTTTGTAAAGGGAGAAATAGATACTAGTATAGGGGAATCTTTATTTGCAGATGAAGGGGTTCTGTGGGTGTGGGGACAGAATCTTATGTATTTGCAGAAAAAGATGCAGGATGCCATTATGAAAGTGGAAGTTTGGGCAAACAAATGGGGATTTAGAATGTCAGTAGCAAAGATCCAAGTTATCGGTTTTTATTGAAGACCTAGGGAAGTTCATTTGAATCTTTACAATCAAAAGCTTGAACAACTTAATACAGTGAGGTTTTTAGGTGTCATCTTTGATGAAAACTTAACTTGGAAACGGCACAAAGAATCAGTTCAAAATAAATGTAAAAAAGTTAATTTGTTGAGATGTCTCTCTGGTCAGGAATGGGGCGCTTCAAGAAGTGTTCAAGGAGTTCATCAGGCTCTCATGAGATCTTTGGATTATGGTTGTATAGCATGTATGGCTTCTTCTGGCAGTCGTTTGAGACTGTCAGAACAAACACAAGGATTAAGAATATGTTGTAGAGCTTTCAGATCATCTCCTTTAGCTGCTTTACAAGTTGAGACTGGTGAGCTTCCTTTAAGACTAAAAATATTGAAAATAATGTATGTCTGTATTGGTTAAACCTACAGGAACATAATTATGGTCATCCAACAAAGGCTGTGCTGCAGGACTATTGGGAACATCATAAATATAACTATAATAGCTTTGGATGGATTGGTGACATAAAAGCTCAAAATTTAAGTTTGACTCAGTTCCAGTATAGTTTTACGGTTCCACAGTCACCAATTCCACCATGGTTATTTATCACACCAGTGATAAATTTGCAATTGGGAACATTTCTTTAAAAGGGAAAGACTCCAGAATGGGTTAGGGCTAAAAATTATTCTTAAAGATTTAAAGATAACATAGTTATATACACAGATGGGTCTAAAGTTCCAAATAGTGACAGAACAGGGGCAGCTGTGAATATCCCACACCATAAACTCAACCCTATAACGCCAAAAATCAGTCAATTGTCTTTTTTATTGTACTTCATGTATTTTACATCACGTCAAGCAATGTACAGTCATATAAACTAATGACATGTTTGCATGTTCATAATTTGGTACATTTATAGCTTAAAAATAGATATGCAACTTGCACCTTTTGCTTATTTTCATTGAAAACTGACCAATTCAAAGATAAAATAAACACTCTGTTTTTTGTGCCTGTGTGTTTTTTTTAGATGGCAAAGACATACACTGTTGAAGTTATTCTGAATATGATTATGGATGGGAATTCAAGTGACATCGAGCAGCTAGGGGAGGATGAGGATGAGGAATGGACTCCTGCAAGGATTGAGGAACACCTAGATAGCGGAGATGATGAAGAGGAGGAAAACCTTTCTTTGCATACCACCTGAAGAATGTCACGCTGTTGACAAAATCATGGTGCCTTTCAAAGGAAAATCACATCTACGGTGCTACATGCCAGGAAAACCTCACAAGTGGGGGTTCAAGATGTGGGGACGTGGTGTGCAAAGTGGCTATATATATGACTTTGATGTGTGCCAAAGGGGAGGAAATCTTGACCAAGAGAAATCTGATGTTGGTGCTACAGGAGATGTTGTCCTGAAAATGACCTCAACCCTTCCAGCAAGAAAGAATCACAAAGTTTTTGCTGACAATTTCTTTACGTCAGTTCCATTGGTAGAGCACTTGAAACAAAGAGGAATCTACTACATAGGCACAGTCCGAATGAACAGG